>NC_056727.1:814103318-814185818 GCF_019279795.1 Protopterus annectens
CACACACACACACACACGTACACACACACACAAAATGCAAATAAAAACAAATAATCATAATCAACCAATGAAATTCAGAAGAAACCAAACACACATTAACATAACAATATACAGAAACATAAGAACAATACTAGGCAAGCAATCAGTTGACCATATGATGCCTAACTATGCACTTCTTTAAACAGACATACTTAAGAGTTTGCATGTTCCTGTCCAAGCACTTAATAGACTTCACCTCCCAAATCTGGGAGGGCTGCAGATGACAATACTGGTCTAAATTTGTGTCTACCCTTCCACTCATCAAAACTAGCCTTAAAGTTAGTCAGTCAAAGCAGTGCTTTGTTTGACGTGTAATGGTAACTTATTCCAGAGGCTGGGAATACACTGATTTAGGGACATCTTTCTCCAGCAAGTCTTCTTTACTTTTTTGGTGTAGATTTAAGATTTTAGTATGGCTATTTATAGAGCTACTGGTTTTGCAAAGAAACAAAAAGTCAAATAGGACTGAATGGTTCAAAAAGCAAGACACACTCACCTTGAAGACACCCATAGTCTACTGAGCATAAAAACTGTGTTGTGGTGTAATTTACTTATTGTTTAATGCTGGCTTTAGTGGTTGAAAGTGTGGATTTACAGTGTGTATGTTTGTGTGACTGCATATGTGTGCATGTGTGCATGTACATGTGTGTGTGTGTGTGTGTGTGTGTGTGTGTGTGTGTGTGTGTGTGTGTGTGTGTGTGTGTGTGTGTGTGTGTGTGTGTGTGTCTAGACGGAGTAGATGTTGACTTGTTTGTTAAAGGTTGGTATCTTTTAGACTGTTGTGTTCTTGGAGGGTTTGACATTTTTTTCTTTAGAGCCTCAGCACACGTTATGGTGTTGTGGATTTATAATGTTTACCAATAGTGGCTTAATGTGAGAGGTTTGCTTCTATATTTCATAATATCTACATCTCTTGCATGCTGTGCTATCAACTGATAAAAGCCATGAACAATAACTCTTCCTTAAACATCTAGTGCAATCAGGTGGTGTGAGTGCAGACTGATGATCCACATTGCCAAAAGGTGGGAGACTAGGACTCATCACAGTAATCAATTACTACTGTTACTGGTAGCATTACTCTCACACTTCACATCCTTACATCACATTACTGCTGCATACCATAATGTTCACATAAACCCAGAAAATCAAAAACACTAGGAGTCCAGATACCTGCTAGCTATAAATCCTGAACTACACCATACCATTTTAACCAATACCTAAAAATACAGATTCACCAGACTTAATTATACAGCACAAAACTCTTAACATAATGATTAAATATAAATACAAATGTATACCTTCATATCAGCATAACAAATCTCCTTTGATACTTATTGGAAATATCCATCCCAACCCAGGCCCACCTACAATGCCTACAGTTACCTCAGCTAAGGCAACACCAAAGCTGTCTGTTCCCCACATCCAGAGTAATGCCCTGAAGCTAGTAAACATGAATCTTAGAAGCATTTGTAACAAACTACAAGATCTGCATGCTTGTATAGCCTTTTATAACCCTGGCATGCTTGTCACTACAGAAACATGACAAAAGCCAGAAATACACGATGAGTAAATTATATATCATTTCTCACTCTGGGTACTAATCAAGTGCTGTACCTTTGCTTCTCCTCCCACCAGAAACAAGCAGTGGCAGTAATCCCAAGATGGTTCCTGAGAAGTAGTCTCAGACGTTGCTAGGTTCAGTACACTTCTCTTGGTTGATGCCCAGGAAAACACATACAGCACCTCAGTACAGCAACAGCCAAACTTAACAAAGGTGCAAAATCAAAACTGAAGAGGTTCTCAATAAAACAGCAACCAGACCAATCAGGGAAGTCATATATATTCCCAATCAGAAAATAGCAGGAATCAATGCCCACCTGATCTTTCTCTCACCAGGAGTAGCATTAATAACATTAAATTAAATTAAAAATAATAGAAAGGAGTTCTCAGACTTTCCATTGATTGGTAATCCTCTAGTAAGGCCTTCTCTCACTATGAACAAAATAGAAGCAGTGATCCCAACTTGATTCTTGAGAAGCAGTTAGTAGGCAGCAGTAGTATGATGGTCAAGTCCCAGATGTTACAGATTTTAAAAGCAAGATGGAAAAAAAGGAATGAATACTCTTTATGTATCGCATAGTGTTGCCACCTGTTTTTTTTTCACACTATCCAGAAATCAAACTGATTGTCCAGTAGTCCAGAAAATACTATACGAACTCTGGTATTCTCTTTCAAAAAAAGACTAATGGAGTTTGTTAAATTGGCGGATTTACTCTGCTTTTTTACAGAAAGTGGGTGGGAAGAGGGGAGGTGATGGGCAGGGTTATGGGATTTACAAGGGGTGTGGCCTTGGTCCAGTTTTGGCTACAGCGAAAGGTGGCAGCCCTAATACTGCAGTGTACACTGGGTTAGGAGGTATGAAATAAAAGGTAATCCAAGCTTTAACAGTACAAAGGAAGGACTTTCTTGGTTTGATCTTTTAGTGACCAGTTGTATGAGCATGAGGTGAGATTGGGAGGAGCTCTTAAAGGAAAATTACTGTAGGGATAGGCAACAAAAAACACTGAATTTAAAAGCAAGCATGGAGTCATACAGCAGCAGCAGTATCTCAGAGCACTTGCAGCTCCCAGTGATTAAACCCTTTCTTTTTCTGCTTACACTTGACAAGAATTTTACTTCTGAGCTCTGCCTTTTAAATTAGCTAGATTTAATTGATTTGCAATAGGTGAATAGAAAACAATTTTTTTCTAACCATCCCAGTCAAGAACTTTTAAAACTGCAAGAAAAATAACTTTAGAGTAAAACAAAAAATTAAAATAAAATAAGAGCACAAATAAAGAAACAATAGAAATAAACAAACCTTAAATGATGAAATCAAATGCAGACACACAACAGCAGTCATTGTAGAGCACTTTAACTGCCAAGGATTTAAACCCTTTCCTCTCCAGTTAACCAAGTAAGAAATATTACTTCTCTGCTCCTTCTACAGATTAACTAGGTTAATTATTTTGCAATCATTGATTTAAAATAAATATTTCTAACTGGCGCTAGCTAAGAACTTTTAAAACTCCAAATAAATAAATAAATAAATAAATAAATACATAAATAAATAAATAAATAAAACTATAAAAAATGAAAGAAAAAATCAAGAAGCAAGCATGCAAACCATAAATCTAATTTTAAATAAACAGAATAAAGACAAATATATAGACATATATATATATATATATATATATATATATATATATATATATATATATATATGCAAATAAAACTGAAGCTGAACGAAATGAAGTAAAAAATAAAAACTCAAAACAAAAACTTCAAAAGGAAGTATCAGCACTAGTAGATTAGATGGAAAAAATGAGCCACACTCAAACAGATAGTTTTAAGCTCTTTCATTCCTTTAATATCTTGGAACTTCTTCAGAAAACTTTACAAAGATTCAGTTGAAATGAACAGATATATATACGCATAAAATATACAGTGTAGAACAATAGTTAGTGTCTGTTGACCAATGGGCTAAGGCATTAATACAATAAACTCCACAAACTGAAAAAACTAATAAAACCAAAAAAGGTGACACGGTGTCACTGTAGGAACTTGTTTATTCGATAAAACAAACAAATTGAATAAACAAATTGAATAATAAATAATAAATAATAAAAACTGTTCACGTAAAAAAGTACTAAGCGCTTTCACCCATTAATCCCAAGGCATCATCAGAGTACAAACTTTTAAATCATTGACCTCATTATATAATATTACTGGTCACACAACGCCCTTGAAGCAACCAATCATATTAAAATACCTGCATTAATTATTCAATATTACAAATTACAAATATATGCATTTAAAAATAAATAACTAACATAATAATATAACAATGAATAAATATCTATAAATAATTAAATAATAAATAGTTGTTCCTTACTAAATGGTATATGTTGAATTAATACATATACTTTAATAACACATACAACATATTATTAAATTCACAATTTTGTATATATTTATAACATTTAATTAAAATTTCAATGTGTAATGTATTGTGCTAAAATGTTGAAATATCTATTTGTGTTATATACAATATGATTTGTATTTCAGTATGCTGGCAATTGATATCTGTTCATTAATACCTGGAAATTCATTAGCATTGATTCTCAATTGCCATAAACATTCCTTTGCTTCTAGGAAATTCTTGTCGTCACCTCCTTTGTTGTTATTGTAGGGAATTCTATTACAAAGAATAAAAATCTTTTAAACTCTTTACACTTCGAACTGTGTATGTAAATTGAACTAGCCATTTTCTTAATTTTAATATCTCTAATGTGTTCTGTTATCCGTTCCCTTAATTTTCTAATTGTCTTCCCGACATAAAATGCCGGACAGCTGGAACAGGTAGCAAGATAGACCACCATCCTAGTGTTGCAATTACAGTGTCCTGGACATCTGATGGTTATACCATAATTCTGAATTGCTACATAAGGACCATCATTTATATATTTACATGTTCTACAAGCACCACATTTATTCATTTTGGACGTTTTGTATGTTTGTTTATTTGTACTTCTCTCAAATAGTTCTTTCAAATTCAAACCTCTACTATAGAAGATCTTCGGATATTTACCAATGCTATCTAACAAGTCAATCTTGTTGTTGAAAACACTAGTCCAAGTCTCTTGTACTATGTTTATAATCTTGGATGCTGTCTCATTATAAGGTAATATAAAGGCACCATTTTTATTCATCTTTTCAATAGTCTGTGCCACATTGTCTATCCCATAGATAATGATCGGTTTGTATAAAATTTTCCTTTTAGTTGACACTTCTAATCTTATATTGTAAACCAATTCCTTTGGATATCCTCTCTCAAAAAACATATTTATAAGTTTGTCTATTTCTAACTCAAACACTTCATCGTCACTTATAATTCTAGACAATCTAACCATCTGTCCCTTAACCAGGTTCTTTTTTTGAAATTGAGGGTGACAGCTATCATAGTGCAAAAAAGAATTTGAAAAGGTTTTCTTTCGAAATATATTAGATCGTAATTCTTCGTTGTCTATATAAAACATGATATCCAAATAATCACAATTATTTTCATAAATAGTATGTGTAAATTTTAGAAAAGGTAGATGTAGAACTCAAAAGTTCTACAAATTCTAACACTTCTTCCTTTGTACCCTTCCAAAAAATAAGTATATCATCCAGGTATCTTAAGTATAAAACACCAAGTTAGCATATATTGGAGCGCATCTAGCGCCCGTAGCTACTCCTGTGCATTGTCTGTAGTATTCACCATCCATAAAAATATAATTGTTATTAAGTACTATATCCATCAAATCTACCATAAGTTTACATTTAACAGTGTGCATCTCACTAAAATTTGGTAAACTAGCTTCAAACATCTCTAAACCTAGGTGGTATCACTGAAAACAAATTAATAATATCTATGGTAACCATAATGATTCCAGAATTAATATCTATTTTGTGTTTTCTTACTACATCCAAACAGTGCCAGGAATCTTTAAGTATATGTGGTAGTCGTTTCAAAATCTCTTTGCAGTGAACGTCTATGTATGAAGCAATACTATCCATTTTTGAACCTTTTGCTGAAACAATTGGTCTAAAGGGGGGGTTATTTATATCCTTATGTATTTTGGGGATTCCAAAAATGGATGGTGTCATAGGACATTCTACTGTTAAGTACGCATATTCATCTTCATCTATAACTCCATCCATCAAAAATTCATAAAGTAACTAATCAATTTTGGTGTATGCTCTGAACATCTCATGTTTAGAAACCTTTTCATATGTGTCCCCATCACTTAGCATCAAGGTAATTTTATTCAGATAATCAGTTTTTAACATCACCACTACTCCACTACCTTTATCAGGTTTCATAACCCTGTATTTATCCGTTGTACTCAACTCCTTCAGACAAAACCTTTCAGCTGTTGTCAAATTATCATTGGTTGTTTTTTCTTTTCTAATAACCCTACGTATTTGAGTCCCACATAGAGTTTCGAACAAACAAATCACAGGGTTATGTGGTGGAATAAATGTAGTAGTCCTTTTTAGTCTCATCTGATTTCTGTCTGTTAACACACTATTGTTATGAGCAAAAAACATTTGTAAATTCAAAGATCTAATATAACTTTTAAAATGAATAAGAATTCTACCTATATCATAGTTAAATCTAGGAACAAACTTTAAACCTTTTTTAAATAATTCCACATAACAGTTTGTAAATGCTGTTCCAGTAAAATTATAAAGTGAAAAACCACCATCAGTAACAATAACACAATTACCATGTAATGATTCTACAGACTGAGAATAAGATGCTTGCTCAAGTTCAAATACATCATTGTTAGGACTAAACATAGTCAAATTTCTATCCATTAAATTGTTGATGTATGTGTCATTTGTCCATGTATAGTCATAATCTGAAACAAGGACTAAAGCTTCATTATCTACTTGTTGTTGTCGTAATGTGTCATTGTGTTTGGTACATAATGATGTGCTGAATTCTTCCTCTAGTGTGTAGGACCCTGGCAATAATAATAGTTCTGCTGCTGACCTTGATAGCGGTCATGAATCCGCTCTGACCTCCTCAGTGTTTGTTCGTCTAAAAAAAAAACCTTCTTATCTATCTCATTGTTTATATTTGTGAATTGGTTTCAAGAATGATGAATAGGTATGTGTTGTGTTTCTACATAATTGTTAGATACTGCATTATTATCAGTTATTACATGCTTAATATTCTTAAATTCCTTAAAATGTGAATAAACTCTGTTATCAGCATAATCACTAGTGTCCTTCTGCAATTTACGGTTTTTAATTTCAAGACCTCTATTAACAAAAATATCCATGTCTTTAATAATGCTGTCAAATCTAAACCTGTTGGAATCAAATAAAAGATCACTAGAAATACTTTTATCAAGTCTTTGTAACTGTTCGTTAAGTAACTCTAATTTAGCGTTATTGTTGCGTATAATCAATCTCATAATGTCAATACCTGTTCTGTCATAAAGCTTCTTTAAGTCTTCAAAATGTTCAGTACCTTCTTCAAACTCATGTGGCAATTTAAATATCCGCAGGCCTTTCGGAACCTGTTCCAGTTCTATCGACCTCTCCAGGAAGACGTTATCAATTTGGATGGATTTGTACTGTCTAAGTATCTTTTCAAATTCACTCAATTGTTCATTAAAAGTACCCATACCACCTTTATTAACTTTAGTAAATTGTTGAAATGACGGTGCTGCCAACACTGCGTTAATGTCCAGTCATTGTTTTTCAAATCCCTTATTACCGTCCCTAGAGTTCAAAGCGGTGTTGGAGGAAAGAGTAGCCGACTGTGCATTTCCTCTTCTGGCTCCTCTTCCATTGCAACCCGCGGAACCATTACTACCTGACAGCCGGGCAGGACTAGTTCCAGGCATAGAATGTAGAGTGTATAACTGTTCTTGAGTTTCCGTTAAGGAAGTGTTTAAGTTAGATGGCAATTTCAATCCTTGCTCCTGCATTACACAGATAAGGCGATGTGTCACATCCAAATATTGTTCTAATAATTGCTCCATAGAAGTCTGACTATATAACCAAGCCCATACTGGATACCGTGTATGCCTTCAAGTAAAACAATTCCACTCCAGGAACTGAAAAAACTAATAAAACCAAAAAGGCGACACGGTGTCACTGTAGGAACTTGTTTATTCGATAAAACAAACAAATTGAATAAACAAATTGAATAATAAATAATAAATAATAAATAAACGGAAAGTATTGCTTCATACATAGACGTTCACTGCAAAGAGATTTTGAAACGACTACCACATATACTTAAAGATTCCTGGCACTGTTTGGATGTAGTAAGAAAACACAAAATAGATATTAATTCTGGAATCATTATGGTTACCATAGATGTTATTAATTTGTTTTCAGTGATACCACATGAATTAGGTTTAGAGATGTTTGAAGCTAGTTTAACAAATTTTAGTGAGATGCACACTGTTAAAAATAAACTTATGGTAGATTTGATGGATATAGTACTTAATAACAATTATATTTTTATGGATGGTGAATACTACAGACAATGCACAGGAGTAGCTATGGGCGCTAGATGCGCTCCAATATATGCTAACTTGGTGTTGCCACATTGGGAAACACAACATGTTTTTACATCTAGTTTTTGGACAAAAATTGTTTTATACTTAAGATACCTGGACGATATACTTATTTTTTGGAAGGGTACAAAGGAAGAAGTGTTAGAATTTGTAGAATTTTTGAGTTCTACATCTACCCTTTTAAAATTTACACATACTATTTACAAAAATAATTGTGATTATTTGGATATCATGTTTTATATAGACAACGAAGAATTACGATCGAATATATTTCGAAAGAAAACCTTTTCAAATTCTTTTTTGCACTATGATAGCTGTCACCCTCAATTTCAAAAAAAGAACCTGGTTAAGGGACAGATGGTTAGATTGTCTAGAATTATAAGTGACGATGAAGTGTTTTGAGTTAGAAATAGACAAACTTATAAATATGTTTTTTGAGAGAGGATATCCAAAGGAATTGGTTTGCAATATAAGATTAGAAGTGTCAACTAAAAGGAAAATTTTATACAAACCGATCATTATCTATGGGACAGACAATGTGGCACAGACTATTGAAAAGATGAATAAAAATGGTGCCTTTATATTACCTTATAATGAGACAGCATCCAAGATTATAAACATAATACAAGAGACTTGGACTAGTGTTTTCAACAACAAGATTGACTTGTTAGATAGCATTGGTAAATATCCGAAGATCTTCTATAGTAGAGGTTTGAATTTGAAAGAACTATTTGAGAGAAGTACAAATAAACAAACATACAAAACGTCCAAAATGAATAAATGTGGTGCTTGTAGAACATGTAAATATATAAATGATGGTCCTTATGTAGCAATTCAGAATTATGGTATAACCATCAGATGTCCAGGACACTGTAATTGCAACACTAGGATGGTGGTCTATCTTGCTACCTGTTCCAGCTGTCCGGCATTTTATGTCGGGAAGACAATTAGAAAATTAAGGGAACGGATAACAGAACACATTAGAGATATTAAAATTAAGAAAATGGCTAGTTCAATTTACATACACAGTTCGAAGTGTAAAGAGTTTAAAAGATTTTTATTCTTTGTAATAGAATTCCCTACAATAACAACAAAGGAGGTGACGACAAGAATTTCCTAGAAGCAAAGGAATGTTTATGGCAATTGAGATTCAATGCTAATGAATTTCCAGGTATTAATGAACAGATATCAATTGCCAGCATACTGAAATGCAAATCATATTGTATATAACACAAATAGATATTTCAACATTTTAGCACAATACATTACACATTGAAATTTTAATTAAATGTTATAAATATATACAAAATTGTGAATTTAATAATATATTGTATGTGTTATTAAAGTATATGTATTAATTCAACATGTACCATTTAGTAAGGAACAACTATTTATTATTTAATTATTTATAGATATTTATTCATTGTTATATTATTATGTTAGTTAGTTATTTTTAAATGCATATATTTGTAATTTGTAATATTGAATAATTAATGCAGGTATTTTAATATGATTGGTTGCTTCAAGGGCATTGTGTGACCAATAATATTATATAATGAGGTCAATGATTTAAAAGTTTGTACTCTGATGATGCCCTGGGATTAATGGGTGAAAGCGCTTAGTACTTTTTTATGTGAACAGTTTTTATTATTTGTTATTTATTATTCAATTTGTTTATTCAGTTTGTTTGTTTTATCGAATAAACAAGTTCCTACAGTGACACCGTGTCACCTTTTTGGTTTTATTAATACAATAAAGACCAATCAGTCTGAAGATAATATTAGCCAATGAATAAATGTTTAAAATAATTAAAAAAACCAATAGAAATCTTTCATTGTTAACATAGAAACCATTCAGAGAATAACATGTAAGGACCAATCAGAAGAAAATGTATTAATTAAATGAAGATGACCACTCCTCTATGACGAATAGAATGCCGATGCTAAAAAACTTGGGATATAGTTAAGGCAAAGAAGAAAAAATACTGTAGTCAGCTAAGAGAAGGCTGTAAACAAGAATGTTTTAAACAATATATATAAACAAAATATATAAACAAACTGGTTTCTTCGTACTTCCCCGCAGCCAAGTGATGCGACGCTGAGAAAATGAAACTATTCGCCACAGAGACAAGCTGTTTTCATCGCCAGTATGAATCCCAAGCAGACAGTGTGAACAAAATGTACATCAGTATGTTAGAGCTATTATTATCATTACAAAGAAACTGGAATCTGTTTATAATACACTTCAGGGGTTCCTAAAGTGAGTGGATTACAACCATGCATCAACTTGTTTCAAAAAAGATCTGTAACATCAAGAAATATAAGAAAATTAGCGAGTCACTGAGAAAAGAATAGCAGAGCCATACATGTAAGGCTTAGTAAATGGATAACTATGCAGGGGTTGGACAAAAAAGGTGATATAGTTTATCTAATAATGCACATAGCGAAATAAAAAATAAAAATTAAAAAATAATAAAAAATAATAAAAAGGGCAATAATGTACATATTCAAAAAGTACCGGTGAAGTATAGCTTTACTAGCAGAATAATGAATGAGCCCTAAAAAGAAAGCTACGAAGGAAGAAAGGACTAGGTAAAAGAGCTACGGAGCTAGAAAAATAAATAAAAAGCAGTGGTTGGACAGTATGAAGACTACATGGCCAATTGTGCACATACAAAATATGGATTGGCCAATAATAAGAATATGTATAGAAGGTCTGGCAAATGAGAAGGATATGCTCAACACTGAATGAAAAGACTGAACGGAAAGATAAAATAGAAATGCTACCGGGAGTCTTCGTCTTCTTTCAGCTTTTTTTTGCCACAGCGGATCACCTGTCGCTCATGATTGTCAGTGGAGTTTTATAGTGTCGAGTTGCCAGCGCGGCGCCCAACCTTCCACAGAAGGCACACACACACACTCACACCTATGGCCAATTTAAAGTGTCCAATCCACCTGCAGCATGTCTTTGGGATGTGGGAGGAAACCGGAGCACCCAGAGGAAACCCACATGACCACAGGGAGGACATGCAGACTCCACACAGAAGGCACCCCAGCTGAGGATTAAACTGGAGAACCTCTTGCTGTGAGGCGACAATGCTAACCACTGCACCACCGTGGCCACCCGAGAAATGCTACCGGGAGTAAAAAAGATTAATAAGAAGGCGGGGGGCCTTTTGAAGTTTTGTTTTGAATATATATATATATATATATATATATATATATATATATATATATATATATATATATATATACACTGATTTATCAAATCAGTGCTGGTACTTTAAAAAGCAATATAATGAAACAGAAAAAAGATTTCAAAAGTAAAAAAGAGTTTTCCTTCTCTGATGTAACAACCAGAATCCCACCATACATTCAGGCATAATTTATCTGAATAGTGGTTGTTTTATGGAAAGGGTTTTCTAAGGTAAAGTACAGGGTAGGGTTAGGGCATGAGCTTCACCAACTCTGCATGTCCTTACTAATGCATGGTACCTCTAAACCCATCCTTGCTCCTAACTCTGCACCTCACTTTAGAAAAGCCCTTTCTGGAATGCTGCCACTACACAAGGCACTCAGACAACATCCATACTGTAGTTTTATTGGCCACTAGGGGTCATTTCCATAACTCCTTCATTTGTCCTCAGAGGAGTGGTCTAAGGCAGTAACTTGTAGTTTATTGGCCATTTTGGGTCATTTCCTGTCTTTTCCAGCCCCCTGCTATAAAGCACGCTTTAGCGCGGAGTTGCCACTGTTGCACACTAGGGCAGCTCCGGTTAAGCAGGTTTAAACTATTCGGGCTACCTAAAGTCCACTCTTCAAATTTTCCCTTAAAACTACCTCCCTCGAACTATACTACTGATCTAATCAGCGTATCCTATAATTAAAAAGATCATCTCTACTTGACTCCAAGTAGACTATTCTCTATCTGTTAAACGTAGCACTTGCTCCTACAGTACTTATTACCTTGATACGGCACTCTTGTCATAGATAGTACCCCAAAAAGGCAACCCTCCATTTCTCGGTCACCCACGTCCCCCGGAATCTTTTTTAAAGTTTTTTTTGTCTATTCCTTCTAGCATGTCAAGGGATCAGTTGCTAGTGTCCTCTCCTGCTCAGCTGGTGAACCTGGGAATATTGAGGCAATGTTACAATTGCCTCATGTACACAGACAACTCTCTCCTCCTCCCACAAAACACAAATACATGCGAGAGATGCAACTATACGGCCAAACTGGAGGCTGAGCTCTCTCAACATAGGACTGGCAAGACCAGTCAGGAGGAGAAGGTTACCACACACACTATAGACCCAGTCTCACATAGTACCAGTACAACCTCAAATCATACACATAAACACACCAAGACATACTCGGAGGCTCTGATCAAAAATCTACCAAAACAGCAGAGGCCACCAAAGCAGACACCCAAACAACCACCACCTCAGAACACAACACCTGCAACACATAGACCTCACAGTCAGAGTGTCAAACAGTCACAGCCCTTAAGGCCAAACACAATGCCAGACACACTAGTCATTGGTGACTCCATAGTCAGACACACTGACGTCCGCCACCAGACTGAGTAAGGAGAAGGTCACAGTAAGCTGCCTGTCGGGCGCTAGAATCCGCCACATAACGCAAGCACTCAGGTCTCTCAACAGCAGGTACAAATATGACTCAGTCATTGTCCACGCTGGTGTAAACGACCTGAGACGCACTCCTTGGACTACATGAAAAGAGACATTGAGGAGCTCTCTGATTATGTAGCCCAGGCAGGTATGACCCTGACCTTGAGCAGTATCCTACCTTCACCAAGAATGATGCCACAATACAGAGATAAGATGATCAGCTTTAACAATTGGCTTAAACACTGGTGTCATTCAAAGGGGATCCAGTGTCTGTCTGCCTGGGATGACATGCTGGACAAGCCACGCTGCTTCGCAAGGGATGGCTTGCACCTGTCACCCTGGGATTCCGGATATTGGCAAAGGCTCTTGCCACCCCATAGTGCCTTTTTAGGCAAGGCTCAAATTCTAAACCTACCACCCTAGAACACAAAAAAGGAAAAAAAACTAAGGGTAATGCTGCTCAATGCCAGAAGTCTAAATCTCAAAATGCACGCACTCGAGGCCCTTCTCAGTATGGAGAACATCGATGTCTGTGCTGTGACAGAAACCTGGTTCAAGGCTCCTGAGAGCACCCCAGCGCTATCAGGTTTTACCTCATATCATGCCCGCCCCAAAACCCGGACAATACCAAGAAAGGAGGGGGTATCCATATTCATCAAGGACACCCACACCTCAAGACTGGTGGCAATGCACGATGCATCGGAGACCATCCAGGTGCAATTAACCATAGGCAAGACTGCTCTGCAAATTGTAGCATGTTACAGGCCACCCTCACAAACTCAGGAACCTCACATGGCCTTCCTGAAAACACTAGAGGGGATAAATGTATCACCAAACACCATCATACTAGGTGACTTCAATTACCCTAATATAGACTGGGAACACTACTCAAGCCCAAACACCCTAGCCCAAAAGTTCCTGGAATTCATAAACTCAAATGCCATGGAACAACTAGTCACCATCCCCACAAGAGGAGATAACATACTTGATCTCATCATCACGAACATGGGAGCGCAATGTTCAACACCGGAGGTGTACCCTCACTGGTGAGATCAGACCACGAACTAATCTCGCTGGAGGTCCTCATCCCACCCCCACCTGAAATAAAAAAGACCACAGTAAAGAACTTCTCAAAAGCTGACTTCACACTTCTAAAGACTAGTGTGGTCTCCTTTAAGGCCCCCGAGCCAGCGGAAAACAGTACTCAAGCCGCTGAATCACTTACAAATGCCTTCTACCAGCACCTGCAGGACTGCATGGATAAGGCAATCCCAAGCAAAACAAAGACTCTTTGTACCAAAGGCAAGCGTCCAATCTGGTGGACCCCAGCCATAAACAAACTCTACAAAAAAAGGAGGAAGCTACTACAAGATAGAGCAAAATCCTTAAAAGGTAAGACACCCTTGATCACTATAAGTAAAAAACTAAGAGCTCTCATAAAATCATCCAAAGCAAATTTCGAGAGAAAAATAGCTAAAGACTCAAAAGACAATCATAAGGCCTTCTTTAGCTATGTTAGAAACCTGGGAGGAAACTCCCAGATATGCTCAGAACTAGTTCAAAATGATGTGAAGATTACTGATCCTACAGACATTGCCAACATACTGGCTGACAGGTTCAGTGCAAACTTCTCCCTCCCCCAAAAGGAGAGATATCTATACCAAACGATTGCAGCCCCCAAACATCTCCAGCCCAAGTGAGAACTGCTCTCTCCAAAGCTAAAAACACAGCATCCATGGGACCTGATGGTGTCCCCGGCTGTGTGCTCCATGAACTCAATGAGGAATTAAACCCACAGCTAGGACAGCTGTTTAATCAAAGTCTTACCTCTGGATACGCACTCCAGGAGTGGCGCACTGCAACTGTGGTACCACTTCACAAAGGCGGTGCCTCCACCGACCCTGGAAATTACCGGCCCATTAGCTTGACAAGCCTTATCTGCAAAGCCATGGAGAGGATCATAATGGACCTCATAAATAAAGACATAGGGAATTTGCAGACTTTGGATCCAACCCAGTTTGGCTTTGTCAAAGGCAGATCATGCCTTTTAAACTTGGCTGACTTTTTCGAAACAGTCACCAAAGCCATTGATGAGGGAAAGGTAGTCCATACAGCCTACCTCGATCTGGCTAAGGCCTTCGATACAATACCCCACTCGGGTATCATTGAAACACTCATCAGCTTAAATGTCAACCCATACATCACAAGATGGGTTGCAAACTGGCTGAGTGACAGAACCCACAGGGTCAGAGTTGCTGGCGCCATGTCAGACTCAAAGCCTGTCACAAGTGGTGTCCCACAGGGCTCAGTCCTGGGCCCACTCTTGTTTGGCATCTACTTTTCCGAAGTACAAGCAAACACAGGAGGGTTATGGCTGACAAAGTTTGCAGATGACTGCAAACTGGGCGCCATAGTAGAAAACACATCTGACACAGATATCCTTCAGAAGGGTCTCACAGAAATGGATAACTGGTGCCAGAGCCACGGCCTAAAGTTAAATGCCAAAATGCATAGTCATACCCTTCGGGAAAAACAAGGTTACCCCTAGCTACCAAATAGGTGGCAATCCACTGAGCACAGAAGAAGTTATCAGGGACCTGGGGACCCAGGTTGATAGTAGTCTGTCATTCGACACCCATGTAGCTAAAGTAGTTAGGAAGACCTTCTACATTGCCCACCTTATCATGAAGGGATTCTCATCTAGATCAAGGGAGGTCATAGTCTCCCTTTACTCATCACTCATCAGACCAATGATTGAGTACAATGCCCCATTCGGAATGTATCTGACCCGACACTTGCAGCAGCTGGAGAGGCCACAAAAGTTCCTCACCAAAAGGATAAAGGGTCTCAAAAATCTGTCCTATGCTGCCCGACTGAAAGAACTCCAGCTCTATTCAGTCACTTACCGCTTGCTCAGAGGTGACCTTTGCCTAACATACAAGGCCATGTCAAACCCAGATTTGATGAATATGCTTCACCTCAAAAAATCTAGATCCATCAGAGCCACAAGGGTGGGAGACTTAAACCTTGACACGGCTATTAATAGGACGTGCTGGATGGATAGATTCATCACCCAAAGACTCCCTATGCTGTGGAACAAAATCCCGGTACATGTGAGGCAGAGCACCTCGCTGGCCTTGTTCAAGAGAAATCTTGACCAATGGATGGGAGATCGCAGATATACCCCAGGGATTACCTCAGTGTCACTGCTCGACAGAGACACAGCAAAATAATGGGTATAGTTCCCCATACTAAAGGGGTGGCGTAAGCCACAAAACGATGGGCTAGGCTTGTAAATGCCCTCGGGCAGATAGCCTAGTATGAACCTATGAACCTATGAACCTATAAATGTACTAACACACAAATGCACAATAGTAAATCTATTCCTTTACTTAGCCCTCATTCTAACTTTAATCTACATGCACTTGCACAAACACTCACACCCCCTAATTCGGAAACCTTCCATTTATCTGAAACGTTTTCCCTTAGCATCCATATCTCACACTTATGCTACATGCATGCATCTTATGTTCCTTTTATCCGATATTTTCAAAGTTTGATGACAGGAACATTTAAGAGCATTTCAGTGTCATTCACTCTGTTGACAAGCAGACAGTAGTGTGTGTGTGTGTGTTTATAAAATATATCTATTTTTGCAAACACACACACACACACACACACACACACACACACACACATATATATATATATATATATATATATATATATACATATATACATGGGTCACCTTCACTTCGTCGACAGTTCATTTCACTGACAACCAAGTCAGCAGGCCCAATTCACTGAAACTTAATTTCACTGACACTTCATTTCACAGACACTCATTTCGTCGAAAATTATATATGGCCTATTCCCCACTGTAGAGTGACCCTGGAGTTAGAATATATAGTAAGGGGGGTGTGGGGGGGCGAAGACCCCCACATATCATAAATGTTTTACAGTATACAGATGCATTCTTACAAGTGCAATGAATAACTATTACCAAAAAAACATTATAGAACCCTATTATGTGGGGGGTTTCACCCCCACACCCCCCATTGTGGGGGCTGTGCCCCCCACACCCCCCCTTACTATATATTCTAACTCCAGGGTCACGTCAGTGAAATGAAGTTTCAGTGAAATGGGCCTGCTGAATTGAGTGTCAGTGAAATGAACTGTCTATGAAATGAAGGTGATCCATATATATATATATATATATATATATATATATATATATATATATATATATAGGTTTACTATTACTTGATAGACCTGCAGTTGACAGAAAGTCAAATGATTGCAACAGTTTGACAGAAAAGCAGTTGACTGATAACCCATATGAATCAAAACTCACTTGACTGAAACCCATCTGAATGAAAACCTAGTTGACTGAAACCCATTTCGCTGAGTCACAAATCATAGAAAACATTCAACATAAGAAAATGCAGCATAAAAGAATGTTTTCACAGTGGGAAAGCCCCCCCCCCCCTGCATCATCCATGTTGTGGGAGGACGTTGCCTCCCACACCTCCCTTAATTATATACAGTAGTTCCTTGACTGCATAAGTTTGGGAGGGTGGCTTAATGGCTAAGGTGTTTGCCTTACAAACACAAGGTGCAGGGTTTGAGTCTCACAAGGGATAATTGGCTAGGCTTAAAATGGCTCGCAAGGGCAGTTAGCTTAGTACTAAACTATGAACCTATGAACCTATGAACTATAACCAATGGAGAAAAAACATCATATACAGTGAATCAGTGCTATCACACAAACACAAACATCTATAAATTTGAGGTTGCAAAATGACGGGCATATTGCCAGTCCACACATAATCTTCTAGAGTCACTTCTCTAGCAATCATATCCTCAGAAATGGCACCATCATATACTGCCTTCACTTCTACACTTTATTGTCATTTAGGATTCAGTGAAATGGATTTCAGTCAAGTGGATTTTTAGTCAAATGGTTTTCAGTCAATTATTTGTCAGTCAAATTGTTTCAGCCATTGCAGTTTTAATCAATGCAGTTCTATCAAGTGACAGTAAACCTATATATGCACACATACACCCATAGATAGCTATATATATATATACATACGCATCCAGAACCACACATACACACATAGATAGTCAGAAAGCTAGATATACATATCCATCCATGCATCCACAACCACACATATACACACAGATAGCCAGATAGATAGATATACATATCCACCCATGCATCCACAACCACAAATACACACATAGCCAGATAGATAGATATACATATGCAGCCATGCATTCACAACCACACATACACACATATATAGCTAGCTAGATAGTTACAAATATCCATCCATGCATCCACAACCACACATACATACATAGATAGCCAAATAGATAGATATAAATATCCATCCATGCATCCACAACTCCTTTTTCCCATTTTGGAATAGGGATTTGGAGTGTCACTTCAGCAGTGACAACCATCTAGACCAGAGATTTGCATGTAGCCCTGCTGCGATAGCTCTTTCACCCCACACACCCACACCTGTGGCCAGTTTGGATTGTCCAATCCAACTACTGCATGTCTTTGGAATTTCAGAGAAGAAACAGAGCAGCCAGAATAAACTCATAAGAACACATACAGGACATACAGACTCCACACAGCAGGAAATATATATTTTCCACGATGAATAGTTACATCTCGTTTAATCAACATTGGGCAAGCCCTGTGTCCTGCCATCATGACTGGTCACCAGCAATCTTTCAGGTTTGACATTTTGAGAATTAATTAGCTGATCAGTGACAAACAGTAGGGCTCCCATATAATTATTTTCTTCAGTAGGGGAAAGGTCAAAGTACCAAAGTTATAAAAACTTAAAATATAGAACAGCCCATGGAAAAAATATCTTCCCAAAACAAAGCACTAAATACTTAAAACTAGCATTAATATGTCTAAATATTAAAACCAAAAAAGAAAAGTAATGCTAAAAAGTGCTTGAAACAAGTAAATCAGAATGCAGGAAAACTGACACTGAAATCTGGTATAAATAATTTAAATTCAGACTTATTAAAATGCAGAACTACTACAAATTAAATTTAAAATATGACCATATATGACCAGATTCATTCCAAAATCATTGAAAAATTAAATAATACACTGCCTACAAAACAAGCAATTTTAAAAGTAAAATAGAGAAACTAACCTACCAGACTGATCTGTGGTATCATTAATAGCAGCCATGACTTCAACTCCATCTTTTCAAAAGTCTAAAGACATAACCTCTATCATAAATAAATAAATAGGCAACCACATTTGAGTAGACATTTTCCATTCACAATACATAATTACTGCAGTGCAAAGCCCCTCCCTATGTGCCAAAAAAAAAAAAGAAAAAAAGAAGGTAACTGGTACAATAGTAAAATGCCAGTAAATGCTGATATATGAAGGTCTGAAGTGAAATAACTGAAACATTTTGTAGCCTGGGTAGTTCATAGGTTCATAGGTTCATACTAGGCTATCTGCCCTGGGGCAATTACAAGCCTAGCCCGATTTTGTTTGGCTTACGCCACCCCTTGATTTGAGTATACTGTGCCCTTTTTAAGGTTTAGTTTACTGTGCCTCTGTCTAATAGTGACACGGGAGTAATCCCTGGGACAAACCTACGATCCCCCATCCACTCATCAAGATTCTTCTTGAAGAGATTCAGTGAGGTGCTCTGCCTAACATGAATTGGAATTCTATTCCAGAGCGAAGGGAGCCTCTGGGTTATGAATCTGTCCCTCCAGCAAGTTCTATTTATTTCTGTGCTGAGGTTCAAGTCCCTCGAGCGTGTGGCTCTAAGGGATTTAGATTTACTGAGGTGGAGCATGTCCATTAATTCTGGATTGGACATAGCTTTATATGTCAGGCATAGATCACCTCGAAGTAGGCGGTATGCAACTGAGTAGAGCTGGATTTTTTTTAACCGAGCAGCATATGGCATCTGCTTGAGTCCCTTGATCCTCTTGGTGAGGTACTTTTGGGGTCTTTCTAATTGCTGCAGGTGTTGGGTAAGGTACATCCCAAAAGGGGCATTATATTCTATAATAGGCCTGATGAGGGATGAATAAAGGGGCACGATTACCTCTCTTGATCTAGATGTGAATCCTTTCATGATGAGGTGGGCTATGTAGAAGGTCTTTCTAACCACTTTGGCAATGTGGTTGTCAAAGGAGAGATTGCTATCAACTTGGGTCCCCAGATCCCTAATTACTTTCTCTGTACTTAATGGGTTACCGCCTATGTGGTAATTTGTGGGCACATTGTTTTGCCAAAGGGTATGACTATACACTTTTGGCATTTAGCTTTAGACCATGGCTCTGGCACCAGTTATCCGTCTCTGTGAGACCTTTTTGAAGGATGTTTGTGTCAGCTGGAGAGTCGATTATGGCGCCCAGTTTGCAGTCATCTGTGAACTTGGTGAGCCATAGTCCTCCCACGTTGGCCTGTACCTCGGAAAAGTATATACCAAACAAGAGCAGTCCCAGGACAGAACCTTGTGGGATGCCACTTGTGACCGGTTTCGAGTCTGACATGGCTCCAGCAACTCTCACTCTGTGGGTTCTGTCTTTGAGCCAGTTTGCAACCCATCTTCTGACATAGGGGTTTATATTTAAGCTGGATAGCTTATCTATGATGCCCGAGTGGGGTATTGTGTCAGATGCCTTTGCTAGGTCCAGATAGGCTGTGTGGACTACCTTCCCTTCATCTATGGCTTTGGTGACTGTTTCAAAGAAGTCGACCAGGTTCAAAAGGCAGGATCTGCCCTTGACGAAGCCAAATTGGGTAGGATCTAGTGTCTGTAGGTCCCCAATGTCTTTGTTTATGAGCTCCATGATGATCCTCTCCATAGCCTTGCAGACTAGGCTAGTCAGGCTTATGGGGTGATAGTTTTCAGGGTCCGTAGAGGCTCCACCTTTGTGGAGTGGGACCACTGTTGCTGTACGCCATTCTGTGGGCACATATCCTGTAGTGAGGCTGAGATTGTACAGCTGTTTTATTTGAGGGGTTAGTTCTTCTTGGAGTTCATGTAGGACGCAACCCGGGATGCCATCTGGTCCCATGGAAGCAGTGTTTTTTGCTTTGGAGAGGGCAGCCTTCACCTGAGCATCAGAGATGTTTAGGAGGCAGCCCTCTGCCGGGATAGATACTTGCTCTTTTGGGGGAGAGGGGGTGGAGAAGTTTGCACTGAACCTGTCTGCCAGGATATTGGCGATGTCTGTGGGTTCAGTGTATTTTTGTCGTTTAGAATCAACTCAGAACAAGTCTGGGAGTTGCATCCCAGGTTCCTAACATAACTGAAAAAAGCCTTATGATTGTCTTTAGTGTCCTGTGCAATTTTTCTCTCGAAGCTGGCCTTGGAGGATTTTATGAGGATCGTAATTTTTGCTAGTACTGATCAGAGCTGCCTTCCCTATTAGGGATTTTGCTCTATCATGTAGTAGCTTCCTCCTTCTGTTGTACAGTTTATTTATGGCTGGGGTCCACCAGACTGGATGCCTGCCTTTGGATGATTGGGTCTTGGTTTTGTTTGAGATAGCATGATCCATGCATTCCTGGAGATGTCCATAGAATGCGTTTATATAGGATTCTGCAGTTTGGGCCATAGTTTCCACTGGCCCTGGGGCCTTGAAGGATTCCACTTTGGTTTTGAGAAGTGAGAAGTTCGCTTTTGAGAAGTTTTTCACTGTGGTTTTCTGGGTTGGGGCTAGGGTCGGGATGTGGATATCCAGTGAAATTAATTTATGGTCTGATCTTACCAATGAGGGATATACTTCTGGTATGGAGCATAGAGTACCCATGTTGGTTAGTATGTTATCCCCTCTTGTGGGAGTATTGACTAGTTGTTCCATAGCATTTGAGTTTATAATTTCCAGGAACCTTTGGGCTAAGGTGCTGGGGCTTGAGTAGTGCTCCCAGTCTATGTTTGGATAGTTGATGTCGCCCAATATAATGGTGTTCGGAGAGATCTTCATGTTCTCCAATGTTTTCAGGAAAGCTGAGTGGGATTCCTGACTTTGAGAGGGTGGTCTGTAGGATGCTATAAACTGAAAAGCAGTCTTGCCCACTGTTAGTTGCACATGGATGATCTCCGATACTTTGTGCAATGCCACTAACCTGGAGGTGTGGATATCCTTGATAAATATGGAAACTCCCCCTCCTTTTGTGGTTCGGTCCAGGTTTTGGGGCTGAAAAGCATGATATGAGGTATAACCTGGTAGTGCTGGGCTGCTCTCTGGAGCCTTGAATCAGGTTTCTGTCACTGCACAGATATCGATGTTCTCCATACTGAGGAGAGCTTCGAGTGCATGCATCTTGAGGTTAAGACTTCTGGTGTTTAGCAGCATTACCCTTAGTTTCTTGTTCCTTGTGCTGTCTGTGGAGGTGGGTTTGACTTTTGAGCCTTGCCTAAAAAAGGCACTATGGGGGTGGCAAGAGCCTTTGCCAATATCCGAAAGCCCAGTGGTGACAGATGCAAGCCGTCCCTAGTGAAGCAACGTGGCTTGTCAAGCATGTCATCCCAGGCTGACAGACACTGGATCCCCTTTGAATGACACCAAAATTTTAGCCAATTGTTAAAATCGATCATTTTGTCTTTGTACTGTGGCATCATTCAAGGTCAGGGTCATACCGGCCTGGGCTACATGATCAGAGAGATCCTCTATGTCTCTTTTCATGTAGTCCAGGGAGGTACGTCTCAGGTCATTCACACCAGCATGTACGATGACTGAGTCATATTTGTATTTGCTTTGGAGTGACCTGAGTGCTTGTGTTATGTGGCGGATCCTAGAGCCTGACAGGCAGCTCACTGTGACCTTCTCTTTGTTCAGCCTGGTGAGTGGGACGTCAGTGTGTCTGACAATAGAGTCACCTATTACAAGAGTATCAGGTGTGTTATTCAGCCTTAAGGGCTGTGGCTGCTTGGCACACTGACTTTGTGGGCTATGTGTTGTGCGTGTTTTGTTTTGGGGTAGCGTTTGCTTGGATGTCTGCTTTGGAGGTCTCTGTTGCTTAGGTAGATTTTTATTTAGAGCCTCTGAGTATGTTTTTGTGTATTTATGTGTTTGGTTCACTGATGTGGTGGGACTATGTGATACTGGAATTGTGTTGTGTGAGGTTACCTTCTCCTCCTGACTGGTTTCACCAGTTTTGAGATGAGAGAGCTCAGCCTCCAGTTTGGCTATATGGTTGCATCTCTCACATATATTTTAACCTGTTTGGAGGAGGAGAGGGTTGTCCGTGTACATGAGACAGTTGTAACATTGCCTCAAAATTCCCAGATTCACCAGCTGGACTGGAGAGGAAACCATTGACTGACCTTTGGACATGCTAGAGTAATATAGGGAAACTGAATTAAGACGGACCAATAGGGGTTAAGGTAATCATAGAGAGTATAAGAGTAAGTAGTGCTTATGGTTTAATAGTGCTAACTTGTAAGATTACTTATTTGGACCAGTGAAGGGCCTTAGAATGAGAATATGGTGCTTAATTTGAGAGATAGAGCAGTTCTAAGGGAAAAAGTGAAGAGCAGACTTCGTGGAGCCAGGAATAGTTTAAACCCAATTAGGTGGCACTGCCCGTTGTTGCGCTATGCACAAAAACGTGCAAAACCGCGCAAAAGAGGGTTTTAAGAGAGGGAGATCAAGGAGTTTGGAACTGACCCAAAATGGCCAATAAAACTACAGTTTCAAGGCAGTAACCACTCCCACAGGGGCAGGCAGGCTGCTCAATGTTTATCACTGCCACTGATGAACAGAGAGACTTCCCTTTAGCCCAAGCAAAAAATGGCCTCCAAGAAACTTACAAACAGTTCAGAACAGCAAGCCTGTAACTGAACTTTGTTAAATCTCAGAAAAGTGGGAAAAAAGCAAGTTTTGAGTGTAAACTCATTTTGCCATTTAGCCCAAAAATGACTGTTTAGACAGCAGAACAATAGATTTGATTTGTCACAAACCAAGCCCCATACATTCCATGTACACACACACACACACACACACACACACACACACACACACACACACACACACACACACACACACACACACAATGCTGGGGTTTGCCATGACAAGATAGTAATTATTATACAAGATGACATTGTAGTCCTAACACAATAAACCTAACAGTTTGTAACAAAACTAAATAATACTGCTGCTCTTCATAGGTATCTTTAATCACTTGGTAGTATCTGCCTTCTTCATGACATGTCACTTTACTACGACATGAACATTACTTCAAATTCACATTTTCTGTTAACCAAAACATCTGTCTCAAAGAATTTTAACTTCTTGTTTTCCTTCTCTGGATTTAACTAATCTTCTTACACATTTATTTTATGTTGATTTATTTTCCCATTAAATGTCAGAATAGTTTTTTGAGCTGTTATCCTCTCTGCTAAATGAACATAGATTCTAAAGTAACATGTTGGGAGAACCTTTAGATTTATGGAAGGCTATAATTTGGTCATCTAAAGTTTTAGGCTCACACACTCACACACACACACACACACACACACACACACACACACACACACACACACACACACACACACACTCTCTGTGTCTATCTATTTAGAGGGGTACTTGTTATATTAAGCATCTAAGCTGCACACTTTCTCCCAACACATACACTTTTTAATGTCTTTTCTAATCACTAAAAAAGAAATTCTGTACTTCTCTTTGTAAATACAAGTTTATATTAAAGCACTGTATCTAATATAAGTAACTTTCTAACTCCCAACAAAGGACTCCTGGGAGTCTGAAAGCTAGAGTAATTGTAATGCCTATGTTGAGCCAATAAAAGGCATTACATCATGTCAGTGTTCTAGTGTTTTTGTGTTTTATTTTAAGCTTCACCCTCATGATCAAACCACACCAACTATGGGTAAATCCTGATATCCCCACACCCATTTGTAGGTTATTGCCTAAATAACCACAAAATATTTCACAGAACAGATCTGCTTGACAGGGGAGACAACAAGTGGAATGACACACTGTCTGGATGATTTGGACAGTTCACATTGTTTTTGTTATCCTCATGCTGAAGAATATGAAAGCCATTATGTAAGAGAACATTTGGTTTGTGCATACTGAGAATAGCAGGGGCCCTAGCATATTGTCTTGAGGAGTTCCCTTGAAAGGTTGGTAGGAGGTTCAGAACAGAATAACTTTCCCTTTATATGCTATATCTTCTCTCTGTCAAGAAATTACTAAAGTAATGTATTGCACACAGATTCAAATCAGTACTACTGAACATGTTGATGAGTGTGCTATAGGAAATTATATCAAGGGTTCTCTGTGACACTGGGTCATCTGTGGTGAAAGTGGAACTGAGTTATACTCATTGAATCAGGGAAGTAATAATGATTGAATTATGAATATATGTCTTTGCTAATTTAAGTATTTCTTGAATAATTCAGCTGATACTGCATCTTGAGCAAGTAGCACATGAGAAGGTTAGATTTTTTTTAATTGTTTTTTTTTTCCTCACCCAGACTCCTCCAACCATTAGCTAGCCTATCCCCAAGTCCAAGTCTGGAGACCACATTTAGATGGACTGATGAACCAAAAACAGGACAGATTATAATTGTCCTCAGACTGGTGAACCCCAGAGGGCAGCTGTTGAATCTGGCATCATGTATGAAAAGTCTTATTTTTTTGTTTATCCTCTTCTCCCACTGCCTTAAAGCTGTGCGGACAAGCAGGACTCTCACAGTACTGGCACCTGACGTATGTGCATTTCTATGTATGTGACACACTTGGATGCACACAAATGTATTGATTCATGTGTGTTTGTCCCTGGTCTTCATAATAACTTGCTGTGACACCCATCCTTCACTAGGTATCAGTACTAAAACAGATTGGGTTGCCTCACACAGGATGGGTGAGATGGTATTAGCTATTCACTCTCACCATCATCTACAAGATTATCCAGCTCCCAAGCCACAACTTGAACATGGGTCATTTGGATTGTAGTGAAGTTATTTTTCTATGCCATACAGCCAGAGAGAATGGAAGGACAGTGCATCGGGACCAGGAAAAAGTAGTAAATGAACCTCTTTCTCAAAGACTTCTAGGGAATTACAGGATCAGATAAGGGCTTTGTTCTTGTTACTTAGCTGTCTGTACGTATTCCAAGAAAAAGTCTTTGTTTTGTTCTAACAGGCCAAGGCTTTGAATTGAGAGATTAATTTGCTTATTAGCTTACTTGTCATCTATGGAAAGATGGTCTTTCGTATTCTATAATGAAAGCTAAGATAGCAAGTATGTTTAATTTAGCGTTATTCAATAAAGTCAATTCTTCATTTGCATAAATGATCACCTTTACAAATCTCATCTGATATTTAGTATTCTCTGCTCAACCATATCAGGATCATTGTTTGTACTTTTGACCTTGTTAAAGTTGTACACTATTAGAATATTGGTATAATTCCATATAACACAAGCTGGATGTTTGCTGAGGGAATTGATGAATAATGTGGAGGTAGATCTGTTGAGCAGGAGTGAAACCAAAATGCATTTGCAGATACTTCTTCCACTTATATTTCTTCTGTGAACCTGTTATAAATTATTAGGTCCTGCTGGAGGTGACTTGGGTATCATTCACAATTTAGGCCACCCATGGCCAATCACAGCTTAGGCCACCCATGACAACAGTTTCAGCACATGTATTCATCTTCTATCCATACATCTCAATACAATGTTTACCTTATGTGTTGTTTGCGTGGAATGTATATGGCAGCATGCCTTAAATGTCTATATTTATTGAAGTGAAAGTTAAGAACAGTGCAACTTACAAATTCTGATTGTGGTAACTGTGGTTTGCAGGGGGACTGTTGTTGGTATTACTGAAAACAATTTCCACCCTCTCTTGCTTCCTTATGGGTACAGTCCTTGATGTTGTGTAAGAAGGTTAACAGCATTTGTGGGAGACTGAGGAACAGTGTTTGGGTGGATGTGTCTCATGATAGGAGTTATAGTTTAGTGAAAAGAGGGATGTATCAAAATTGTTTTTTTTTTCTTACATTCATTGCTGAGACTACCCACCATTAATACTGAACAGATCTCCTGGTGCTCCCCATTGTCATGTTAGTCCATGGTAGTCAAAACTGGGGCATAACACTCTGCTATCCTTCATGAGGCAGTTCCTTTCTTTCTAAAGAGGGAGGCTTTGTGGTTAAGGGGTTATGCATTCCCCTATAACTGGCCAGAGTGGCAAGACCATTGAGATAATCACAATGGGGCTGCTTGTCGCTAGTAGCTGGCTGGTTGTGCCTTACCTCCTTACAGGGGCACATCCAGGATTTTTGGAATTCATATATAGCCCTTTTTCCCTCTAAATGTAGCTTACCATTCAGACAGAATATGTTTCAGAGGAACATAACTTTTCAATACTGAAAAAAAAATGAAATGACATCAAATAATGTAAAATAAAGTTAAAAATAACATACATTAATCTGTCTGTATTTCTAAAACAAAATCTATGTTAATAAGTTAATACCGCTTTCATGGATGAAACAAACATAAAATGAAGATGTAATTCATACTAAAGTGCTGCTACCTCCCTTAATAAAGCTAATACAGCAAAGACAGCAGCAAGTGATACCGTCTCGTTTATCACAACTCCTACTACCATGATGAGAAACAGCATTTAAAAGCTTCGTTTACATCAGTCTGTCAGTACAATATCTCAAAAATAGCTGCAGAAGCCATTGCATAGCCAGCACCTGTACTCATAAATTGCTTTCTCCAAGAAGCAACAGTCCCAAATGTCTGGAAACAATCTCACATTCTTCCTTTGCATACAGGTGAAATAGCAAACTATAGACTTATAGCCATCTTATCCCTTTGTCTAAAATACTTGAAAAATATGCTCACCTACAGTTGATCAACTACTTAACAGAGAACAAATTAAGCAACTTATTATTCATAACACTGCATGGGTTTAGGCCAGGCCATAGCACTGAAACAGCATCAGTAAGTTTCATAAAAAATAAAAGGTGAACTCAAATTTAAATGGTTGCATCCATATTTTTAGACTTATCCATGGCATTTGATGCAGTTTCACATCTCATACTGTTATTCAGAATCAAGGAACTGGGTGTAACACACAGTACAATCAAACTGATTTAAAATTACCTTAGCCACCAAATGCAGTGTATATGCTAGGCAGATGAGCTGTCATCTCCAGAAGACAATGTAAGGTGTGCCATAATGTTCAATATTAGGACTTTTTTTAATGTATTTAAATTCCTACAATCTACTACAGCAAACTCCAATGAATTTAAGGACTACAAACATGCCAACCATACCTCTCAATTGTCAAGATTTTTAAAGAACGTCCAGATTTTTGCCCCCAAATTTTGGTCTTTTCCTCATAAAATTAGTTGTTTACTGGTAAATCATTGAGGATTAAAGTCACTAAATAATTACTAAATAATGGCAGAAATCTAAGTTTCAGACTCCATATCCTTCAGAAAATTCATCTTAACACAAAACCTGTTATTCTTTTTAAGTTTATAAGAGCAATATTTAAGATCTGTCCCTATTTTTCGGCCTTTGTCCATCTATTGTTTTTAGCATTGTCCACATTTCTTGCACTAAGAGGATGAGAAGCATGATACCAACCCTACTTAGTCTATGAGAAAATATCAAAATTCATTTATGACTGCATTTCCCCTAAGTTTTATTATTTTTAAAGCACTTGAATTCTTACTTATGATACAGGGAAACTTGCATTCATATAAAAGTAATCAAACCATGTTAACAAGTTCAGATTTACAAACATTATGCATCACATGTATATTTTAATATATTTTTATATATTCTATAATCTAAGCAACATTACATTAATTATTCAGTGCCTGCCTTCTCCTGAACCTCATTCCTCCTCCAAAACATTTTTTGCACTCCCAGAGTTTTCATTTTTTTCTATGTAGTAATTTCCTGTTGTTTTATCTCATATTCACTGCTTCAAGTATAATTGGTTTAGATTTTGATTTCCATTTTCTAGTAATTGCTTTTATGGCAGTCACAAGATTTAAACTTAACAAGGCCTTACTATATCTAGACAATTCAGATCCTGCATCCCAGCTCAAAGAAAAACAAAAACAAAAAAACTCATTAGATGTATTCAACTGATCACCCAGTTTTCCTGACAGAGTACTCTGAATGGGATTTTTAAGGTCTGCCAACTCATTACATTCCCAGAGCTTATGTTCCCAGTTACTTCTTTTTTCCCCATCACACCTCCAACATTTTCCATCTACCTGAGGAAAAATTCTTTGGAGTCTACTTGGGGTATACAAGTATCTATGCAAACACTTCCAGGTAAAAATCCTAAATCTTTTAGACTTTATTGAATATTTAGGAGCCATACATATGTCCATCCATTGTTACTTTGTGAATTGCATATTTAATATCTCTTTCCAATCTTTTCTGACCTCTTCTGATTGATTCTTATAGTTATTGTGCAATGTTTTATATACCACACTAATTATCCTTTTTTAAAGCAGCTTCTCTTTTAGATTCAATTAAAAATCCAACCAAACAGAAAGAATGCCTCTGCCAATAAACTGCGTGGTAACACAAATAAAACAGAAATGGAAAAATATGTACCAAACATAGAAACATGACTGTGACTCAATTCCACTGTTGTTTTGATGAAAAATTTTTAGCAAAAACAAACACATCCAGTTCAAATATATATATATATATATATATAAATGTAATTGATAACATTTTAATTGTTATAGGTAAGCACTTTCAAAATATACAGTTGCTTCTTCAGACCACATTAACAGCAAAATAAAAACTCCTAATAAGTACTATCTACTTCTTAATTGAAATCTAGTATCAACCTATAACAAATGAAGGTGGTACATTTTGTCAAGATACACAAGCACACAAAAAATAAATAATTAAATCTCCACACCCATCCCATTCATTTATAAAAACACTAGAATACAACCAAATATCCATTAAACATATATATAAAAACAATCAAAACAGATACATAGTAACATTTTTGAGTCTTCTGGCTTTCAAAATGGGCTTCAGGGATACATAATCATTTAGGCCCCACCCCTGGTGTGACCTGAGTTTAAAGATCCAGTGCAATTCTATGCATTCTGTCTCATTTAAGCAGATCCCCCATTTGGAAGCCTTCCTCAACTATGTCTATAGCCAAAAATTTGAATTTATGCTCATCACCCCTCTCATTCATATGTTTGGCAACTGCACTATACTTAAGACCTCTGTGTGCACAATAATAATGATTTCTAATGTGTTCACCCAGACATCTATTCCCATGTAGCTCTCCATTCCTGTCCAACAGCCATGGCTCTAGTAATCATTTTTTTAATCATGCCACCGGCCCCATGTCTGATTGCCTTTGTATTCATGGCCAGGCCATCCACAGCATTCACATTATCAACCACCTGCTGTCAGACATAGTCACGGAAGGGTCTGTCAACTAATGAATTTGCTACGATGCTTGAGCCACAGAGATTGAGGGCCTGGACTCTTTCTTACCTTATTCTCAGCATCTGAAAATGCAAGTTTATGTGGCACAGTAGTTTAGGTGCCATATCTCTGTAGTGAAGTAAAAAATGCTATCAGACAACTCAAAAGGAGCTGTGCACTTTCAATGTGATCTACATTGGTCAGAAAACAAATAATTATTCAGGCATCATAGTTAAAAATCTTAATAATGATGATACATGAATATAGACATCTAAGCAACACCTGTAAAGTCCCCCATACTTCCCCACATGCAAATAACATAACTTCGTAAGTTGAAAAATGTTTGTTTATTTCTGAGATATAGAACAACATTAACTATATAACAGTTTATTAAATGACACTTTAACCTAAAAATAAGCTTTTCAAGTCAGACAAGTGTCAACATCCTCAAGAACTGTTTCCAGTAAACAATGTTTTAATGAAATACTAATCAATAATCATTGTAATAACTGTTAAAACTTTGTTACAAAAGAACATTGCAAAGTGTAAAGACCATTCATTTCTGTAATAAAAAAACAAGACCTTTTACAATAACCCATCCCCCAACAACCACAATGGCAATAACATAACCTTCATAATGGAATAAAAGTATATTAGGCATCCACAACACCATTAATATTGAACAGTTTCAGAAATGTCACTTTAGCATACATAAGCTACTCAGAAATGTGTTAACATCCTCTGAGAAATGTTTCCAGAAACTCACGAGACAGAAGTATAAAATCATTGCAATAGCAAGTCCTATACCCTAATTACTAACACAAATGTGCAAAACAAAGACATCAGTCATTGCTAGGAAGAAACATAATAAAACCATACTGTAAAAGAACAAAACATACCTTGACATAAATTGTAAGACTCTTCTCCCAAAATTAAATGCAGTGAGTCTGAATATTGAACCAGTAGTATTGTTTGAAGCACTTAGGCAATCTGGTTAGGCGTTCCTAGTACAATAGAAGTTCCTTAGCCCTAAGTTGGGATTATATCATGTAGATTAACCCCTCTGGACAAGTGGAATATGTAAATCAGGTGTCAGCTTATTACTGTTCCTGAGTCACTCAATATGCTTGAGCTGCTGGGCAGGTAAACATGGTGTGAGGACCTAAACTATGCTATGCACACACCCTAATAGTACAATAGTGAATATTCAGAACTGTGGCTAGCTAATGCCTTGCAAGTGTAATATTAACAATAGTGCATGTGTAATTAAGTCTTTCACATTCCTGCTAATGGAAAATACACTTACAGAGAGTGTACCAGAGAGAATAGGCTTACAACATTTTTTTTCTTATATTTACTAAGAAGGTAATCATTTTATCACCTTTATTAAAATATTGTAAAAAATATAATTGTGCAGCTAATTAAAAAGTGTCTGCTAGTCATATCAAGTATATGCAACTTAAACATGCAAACAGAAAAAGTCAAAATCCTTGCAAATTGTCATACAATCATGTTATAAATAGGAAATGTGAGTAATGTTCACAAAAGAAAGGGAAAAACACACTCTTGTCTTGAGGACATTTGATTATAATGTGGCATGCGTCAGTAGCATAACTTCTGTAAATATCCCAATGTCAAGATTTCTTCTTGATGTGAAAGAGCACATGACAAGTGTTTCCTAAATGTAAAATTTTATAATTACAAAGCTGTTTCTAATGTAATGTCACAAGCATTTAATCTTGTCTATATTTGATGGCAATGTCATGGTTTCAAAGTTCATTTTCTGGAAAAGGTGATGTCTGTGTGAAAGTAGGGATCATTAATGTCAATCATTTTAATGGTATAAGACCACAGAGTTGAGACATCATCACACTGATTAAAGTTTTTTTTCTTTCTTTTTGGTTTCCTTCTTAGTGTAATGTCTGAAATTGCTTGTCTATGACTGTTGCCAATGACTATTAATGAATGATAGTTAATCACTCATAATAAAAACTCAAAATTGTATTTGTCATGCAAAAAGCCTTAGTCAAAAGTAGTGCAAATGACACTGATGTGCTTCATTCAGCACTCTGGATAGTACTGACTTAATAAAATACACCAGTTATATAACTTTGTCTGTTGCCCAACATGTTAATGCAGTAAATTCTGAGAAAAAAGCATAACTAATACAGAATTTGAATCCATATATTGGATCTTTTGAAGTTAGTATTGATAGCTAAATAATTTTTGTGCACCTGCTCCTGAAGTACAATTGCAATTTCCAGTGTTTCCATTATAACAGTGGAAGTGTGTATAATGGATGATAAATAAGATAACTTTGATCCATACCACCTGCAGTCTTTATAGTATTAGTTACAGCAATAGCACATTTTTATGTGCATGTTGTGACAAATGTACCATGGCCTAAAGTCTGAGGAAGTAACATCCGCAACATAATGAATTGGGAAATATGGATACTTAGTCAACACATTTGTAATAATATGTCTAAACAACTATTCATGACAGTAATAAATTTCATTAACACAGATACACATTTTAGTTTATATGCTGCGTACAACATGACCTCTTATAAACTCCTGTATGTCCCTTCCATCAACAAATCTTATAACATGCATGAATGATGAGGTGCAAGAGAAATGCAAGTTATCCTGTGGCAAATACTGTTAAAAATGTTATGTTTCAGGGTAATGCCATAGATGATGGTTTCAAATCTAGATACGTTGATTTTACAGAGAAATTAGTGATCCTTACTGTCAACATTTCACTTGTACAAGGCCACCACTTAGATAAATCAGCACACTGATTTATGGATTTCCTTTTTTTTAGCTTAATCCTTTAAGCTATGCTTGGCATTGTGCATCATTGACTGTCAGTGAACAGCAGTTAGCTTCTCAAGAAAAAAAATTCAAAATTGTATTTGTCATGCACAAAGACTTAGCTGTCAGTTTCTCAAATGAAACTGGTGTCAGCATGCTTCAGTCAGTACTTTGGACAGTACTGAGTGCATAAAATACACCTGTTATGTAATTTTTTTCTGTGGCTCAACATGTTAATCTAGTAAATTCTGAGGAAAAGCACAACTAATGTAGGGTTTGAATCCAGATTACAGATTGTTTTAATGAAGAAGTCAGAATAAAGTCTTGCCAGCTACTTTTTATTAGTAATTGAACATGTAGTACAATTGGCAAGTTGCATGCCAAAACATGCAACACAAGTCTGTCTAATGAATGCTAAAGAAACTGTACTCTGTGAGAAGTGTTAATTATAACACTGATCATATTAAATTTAAAGTACACTTGCATATGCCCCCTTCCTCAACATGTGCTACCGAAAGCACTCAAATCAATGCAAAGGAAAATGTTTCACAAATATAAATATTTGCCTCAAAATATAAGTCCAGTAAAGAATATCTCACACTTACACCCTGAAAACTTTATTTCACCTATGTATTAACAGTTCATATGCAGAATACAGTAGTTCAGCTGTCTTTTTTCATGTGCTATCAGGCACAGTTTGTAAAAGTTATGTCCCACCAAGGCATGTACTACTTAACATAAATGTATCTAATAACAACACTGAATGGCACCAACATAATTGGCAATGTCATATCATATTTGTTTTTCACAAGAGTCTATTTATGATTACCATCTACCATACAGGAAAACATGGGCAGAAGTGCCAATATATCATTTCAAATGTAACTCAGAGCTAATCAGCAAAAAAAAAACATTTGATGAGGTGACTGTGGAACATGTGTACATACACTGTACAGTACACATGGTCAAGTCTCACTGCCATGTTTCACACCTGAAGTAAATTTTGAGGAAGTCATACCCAAATTCAGCCACAGGCCATATATGTGCTTTCTATCATGCAAGTGCATTTGTCAAGGTTGCTTGTTGTTGTGCATAAGCCAGTTTATGTGAGATTTGAATTGGGTGCCAATTCTCTGCCATTTTTCTGTATTTTCTTGTGAAGACATGACAGGAGATAGTGAGAGGGGTGCACAACTTAGAGTTCAAAAGATATGTCAGGAGGAGTCCAAGACCTTTGTTGGACTCCTCATAAAGCAGTACAGCCATAGATTTTTCCTATAACAGGTCTCATTACAAGGCTAAGGTTTGGAGTAGCTTAGCCAAGGTTGCCACCAATGTGAATGATATTCCATGCAGTGGTGAACAGTATCATCACCACTACAGTGACATGAAAAGGTACAAGGAGGACCTGGTTAGCTGATGGGAGGAATATTTTAAAACTCATAACCTACCTGAGTTGTGTAAGTATAGTTGCCCATCACCAGCCAATACAATACCATTGCTTGTCATCAGATAAAGGTTGTCATTAATATTTTTTTTCGGTTTTCTATTCTCAACAGCTTATGATGAGCTAGAAAGGAATAGGGAGATGCATTAGTACAGACTGGCATGCCTCAGAGAGGCATGGGGTAAGTATGGCTCTGGTATGAATGCTAGAAATATCATCATATATCAGAATTGTAATTTGCTTTATCACTTTGGAGGACATCATATAACTGAGTGGGAATACCTGACATACATGTCAAACATACATGCCTGCTCAAATAGCACTTAAGCATTGCATTAGACAATGTGTAAATTAATGTAACTGTGTATGGGTTCAAACACAAGCAGTAGCAATTATCTTTTATTACATAATATAAAATCAGTCTTAAGCAATCAGTAAGTAGCAATACAATTGCAATACTGTAAATGAGCATTTATTTAATTTGAATCCATTTATCTTATGTGCAATAGCCACAAGACTGTTTGCCTCATATATAATAACTATGAGGCTGAAGTACCTATTAAGATATGTATGACTTCTCATTCATATCTGGATTTGCCAAAGGGTACCACATTTAAGTGTCAATTTGGACTGAAGGTGAATTATAATGACATGGCATTGAAGACACTTTTCTATGTTTTCTCTCCCCTCACCTATTTCTCTCTGTTATTATTTTTTATTTGCAATATAATTCTTTCTGAAAAATTAATGACCATCATTATGGGAGTTCACCTGGCCACTGGAGATTGGGTGACCATACATCCACAGGTGATTGTTGTAGCACTACCACAGGCAACACAGACAACAACCTTTTTGGGGTCCTAACCTGTCAGTGTTGCCTCCACAGCTCTTGCACTACCTGTCCCAACTACATCAAGTAACTCTGCCCCAGGGGTTGATTCAGTGGTACCCAACAGGAGAAGTGCTAGTGGGGGTGGTGATTACATCATTCATCATGAGCTGACAGGGTTGGTAGAGGGCGTTATAGAGAGGGGCTTTGGTGCCCATATCATCAGAATTAAGAAAGTCCTGCATTGAATAACCAAGTAATGCCATGACCAGCACTGCCCCAGGTGTCTGTGACAGGCAACAGTGATGACAGCTGTAAGGGCAAGAACTAGATTCTCTCTGTACTCATGCTAGATATGTATACAACTTTGATGTTCCCTACATATTCCCAATCATGGTGTCCCCCAATCTTCTGTATTCATTTCCATCCCTGTCTGTCTTGTCTGTCCTGTGTGCTTGCACCTGCTACCTTGCCTATCTTTCCTACATAAATCTCTAATCCACAACTTTCCTCTCACTCCAAATAAATAAATAAATAAATAAATAAAAGAATAAATAAATAAGCTAGACACTCGTCTCACAATAATAATAATAATAAATAAAAAGTATGCCCTATAGATGCTCTTCACTTTGCCGATGTATGTGTCTGATACACTTGATCTGGTCCAGCTATACATGATTATTAAGATGTTGTCACACACACACACACACACACACACACACACACACACACACACACACACACACACACACACGCACAAAATTGATGTGGTGATTATGCAAATTCGCCAAATTATTTCTAGAATTACAGTATTATTTTATAAAGAAGTGGATAGCTATGGTGCTCTCCTCAACCACCATCCTGTGCATTCCTCAGTTCTTCCACCTGTGACCATTTTCACCACTGTCCTATTAACCCCTTTCCACACATCTAATATGGTCAAAAAATAGAATCACACACAACACACATGGAAAGAGATGTCCTAAAAAACAAAACCTCAGTTTTGATCCTCAGCATTTGCATGATTCTTAGCATCATACACCAATGCTAAGTGACATCCAGTGGCAACAACTGAAGTATTTACCTCAGTGTAGTGTTACCATTATGAAGTATTTACCTCAGCGTAGTGTTACCGTTATCATCACACAAGTGTGCTTATCCCTGCTATGTAAGAGAAATATAGACTGATAGCACTATGTGAGACATTTAATCTTATACATTTCTTAAGCAGCAGGATATAATGTACACCTGATATGATGTTATACTTCCCATTACTGTGACGAAGTCTGATGCCTACTTTCGTCCTTGCTTCAATCTTTTGTCACTGTCCCTTCAAATGTGTTATTTTTACTTTGTGAAATATGAGTCCCTGTCTAGTCTGCTCAGGTCATGCTGATGTCTGTAGAATGCTTTCACATAGTGTCTCAAACATTATTTAATGTTTTTTCATATAAATATTATGAGTAGAAATGATGGCTACTTGTGTTATTAACCCATCAGTATCCTGCATATGTGTTAATAATTGCTCTACCTTCCTGCCACTGCTTGTTTGCTACTTGAAACCTTTTATTTTACATGACATGGCAGAATGAGAGCTCTCCTTAGCTCTTTCTTCCCCCTTCTGTCTCATAAGTCTTTGTCCTCAGCATTTTCATGATGCCTGGCACTGAGCACCAATGGCAACTGATGGTAAATGACAATTCACACCTTATGGCAAAAAACGGTGAGTCTTTGCCTTCAGATGAATTAGTATGCTGTCCCTCAAGCTACTTTGCTTAGCCTTGCTGTACTATAGAAAAAAAAGACTGGTAGCTTTGTGAGGACACAGTTATTATCAAATGTTGAACAGGCTTCAAGGTTGAATGAACACTACATGGGATGTTTCAGTTGTAATTACTGTTATGAAGTATGCTGCACAAGTACTCCCTTGCTTCATACTGTTTTCATTCTCACTTCAAATTTGTGTGTTTTAGCACCTGACATTTGCCTTGCTTTGTGATATGAGCAGCTAATGATCATGTCTATAAACCATTGATGCAGACTGGCAAGTGTTTGAATCCAGTATTAGATCTAAAATTATGAACATTATCATTTTTTGTAAAATTTTGTCCTGTGAAAATATGGATATGTATGTCATTCCACCAGCACTATCCTAATTTAGCCTTTATGTGGATCACAATTATCCCAGCCCTAATCATACCTTTCCAGCTATAAGCGTAAGACATCTGGTCAAAGCAAGGATTAATGGGAGAAAAATTATACAACACTAGGCACAGTTTAAAAAATGTTCCAATACACTTAGAAGGTGCTATAATCAAATATTTATAATTATTATGCATTTTCTGAAGGATATGAAGTTTGATACATAGATGTATGTTATCATGTAGTAACTTTAGTACTCAGTGATGTGACTTAAATAAATAATATTACAGAGGGAACACTACAACATACCCTGTACATGTGGATGTTCAGCAAATATGAGGACAGTATAAGTATGACCCTGTACTATCCATATAATGAATACTTTATTGCAATGATTATGACACGTGTAAATGATGACACTGAAAGCATTTACATGACACACATCTGTTCTGAAATGGGTCAGAATCAGATGTGTCCATATGTCTGTACTCCTTATATTTTGTGAAGCTTGGCATCGAGCACCGCGGACCACTGCTAATTCCCATTCTAAGTTCAAAAACTCAAAAAAGTAATTATGCATGCACTAATACTTTGCCATCAGTCATGTAAATGAGCTTGTCAGTCATGCTCTTTAGTAAGCAATTTTGGCAAAAAGAAAGTCATGCCAATGGCTTTTACTGTTTGTATATGCTTCAATGGGATGTTGTAGTCAAGATATGATGAGTTCACTCTGATGCTGTCTAACCACTACATACTGTGACTTATATTTGCATTCCAAAATATTAGACTTGCAAATGATGTACAATGGTGTTAGACCTTTGGACACATACTTGTTAGTGGTACTAAGTAGTTAACGTTCATATGTTTGACATGTATGTTTTGCATTTACGTTGCACAAACATTAGAAAATATTGACTATGACACACCAAGTAATGAAAATTTGCATTCAGTGATCCTGAGCTGAACAGTCAGAAATCCTTGTGTATCATTCCACTCTTTGACAATTGTGATTATCATCCATCATATATGGGTTTTAAAAATATAATTGTGCAGCTAATTAAAAAGTGTCTGCAAGTCATATCAAGTATATGCAACTTAAACATACAAACAGAAAAAGTCAAAATCCTTGCAAATTGCCATACAATCATGTTATAAATAGAAAATGTGAGTAATGTTCACAAAAGAAAGGGAAAACACACTCTTGTCTTGAGGACATTTGATTATAATGTGGCATGTGTCAGTAGCATAACGTCTGTAAATATCCCAATGTCAAGATTTCTTCTTGACATGAAAGAGCACATGACAAGTGTTCCCTAAAAGTAAAATTTTATAATTACAAAGTTGTTTCTAATGTAATGTCACAAGCATTTAATCTTGTTTATATTTGATGGCAATGTCATGGTTTCAAAGTTCATTTTCTGGAGAAGGTGATGTCTGTGTGAAAGTAGGGATCATTAATGTCAATCATTTTAATGGTATAAGACCACAGAGTTGAGACATCATCACACTGATTAAAGTTTTTTTTTCTTTCTTTTTGGTTTCCTTCTTAGTGCAATGTCTGAAATTGCTTGTCTATGACTGTTGCCAATGACTATTAATGAATGATAGTTAATCACTCATGATAAAAACTCAAAATTGTATTTGTCATGCAAAAAGCCTTAGTCAAAAGTAGTGCAAATGACACTGGTGCTGATGTGCTTCATTCAGCACTCTGGATAGTACTGACTTCATAAAATACACCAATTATGTAACTTTGTCTGTTGCCCAATATGTTAATGCAGTAAGTTCTGAGAAGAAAAGCATAACTAATACAGAATTTGAATCCAGATATTGGATCTTTTGAAGTTAGTATTGATAGCTAAATAATTTTTGTGCACCTGCTCCTGAAGTACAATTGCAATTTACAGTGTTTCCATTATAACAGTGGAAGTGTGTATAATGGATGATAAATAAGATAACTTTGATCCATACCACCTGCAGTCTTTATAGTATTAGTTACAGCAATAGCACATTTTTATGTGCATGTTGTGAAAAATGTACCATGGCCTAAAGTCTGAGGAAGTAACATCCGCAACATAATGTATTGGGAATATGGATACTTAGTCAACACATTTGTAATAATATGTCTAAACAACTATTCATGACAGTAATAAATTTCATTAACACAGATATACATTTTAGTTTATATTCTGCATACAACATGACCTCTTATAAACTCCTGTATGTCCCTTTCATCAATAAATCTTATAACATGCATGCATGATGAGGTGCAAGAGAAATGCAAGTTATCCTGTGGCAAATACTGTTAAAATGTTATGTTTCAGGGTAATGCCATAGATGATGGTTTCAAATCTAGATATGTTGATTTTACAGAGAAATTAGTGATCCTTACTGTCAACATTTCACTTGTACAAGGCCACCACTTAGATAAATCAGCACACTGATTTATGGCTTTCCTTTTTTTTAGCTTAATCCTTTAAGCTATGCTTGGCATTGTGCATCATTGACTGCCAGTGAACAGCAGTTAGCTTCTCAAGAAAAAAAAATCTAAATTTTATTTGTCATGCACAAAGACTTAGCTGTCAGTTGCTCAAATGAAACTGGTGTCAGCGTGCTTCATTCAGCACTCTGGACAGTACTGAGTGCAGAAAATACACCTGTTATGTAATTTTTTTCTTTGGCTCAACATGTTAATCTAGTAAATTCTGAGGAAAAGCACAACTAATGTAGGGTTTGAATCCAGATTACAGATTGTTTTAATGAAGAAGTCAGAATAAAGTCTTGTCAGCTACTTTTTATTAGTAATTGAACATGTAGTACAATTGGCAAGTTGCATACCAAAACATGCAACACAAGTCTGTCTAATGAATGCTAAATAAACTGTACTCTGTGAGAAGTGTTAATTATAACACTGATCATATTAAATTTAAAGTACACTTGCATACGCCCCCTTCCTCAACATGTGCTACAGAAAGCACTCAAATCAATGCAAAGGAAAATGTTTCACAAATATAAATATTTGCCTCAAAATATAAGTCCAATAAAGAATATCTCACACTTACACCCTGAAAACTTTAGTTCACCTATGTATTAACAGTTCATATGCAGAATACAGTAATTCAGCTTTCTTTTTTCATGTGCTATCAGGCACAGTTTGTAAAAGTTATGTCCCACCAAGGCATGTACTACTTAACATAAATGTATCTAATAACAACACTGAACGGCACCAACATAACTGGCAATGTCATATCATATTTGTTTTTTACAAGAGTCTATTTATGATTACCATCTACCATACAGGAGAACATGGCCAGAAGTGTCAATATATCATTTCAAATGTAACTCAGAGCTAATCAGCAAAAAAAACATTTGATGAAGTGACTGTGGAACATGTGTACATACACTGCACAGTACACATGGTCAAGTCTCACTGCCATGTTTCACACCTGAAGTAAATTTTGAGGAAGTCATACCTAAATTCAGCCACAGGCCATATGTGTGCTTTCTATCATGCAAGTGCATTTGTCAAGGTTGCTTGTTGTTGTGCATAAGCCAGTTTATGTGAGATTTGAAATGGGTGCCAATTCTCTGCCATTTTTCTGTATTTTCTTGTGAAGACATGACAGGAGTTAGTGAGAGTGGTGCACAATTTAGAGTTCAAAAGATATGTCAGGAGGAGTCCAAGACCTTTGTTGGACTCCTCATAAAGCAATACAGCCATAGATTTTTCCTATAACAGGTCTCATTACAAGCCTAAGGTTTGGAATAGCTTAGCCAAGGTTGCCACCAATGTGAATGGTATTCCATGCAGTGGTGAACAGTGTCATCACCACTACAGTGACATGAAAAGGCACAAGGAGGACCTGGTTAGCTGATGGGAGGAATATTTTAAAACTCATAACCTACCTGAGTTGTGTAAGTATAGTTGCCCATCACCAGCCAATACAATACCATTGCTTGTCATCAGATAAAGGTTGTCATTAATATTTGTTTTTGGTTTTCTATTCTCAACAGCTTATGATGAGCTAGAAAGGAATAGGGAGATTCATTAGTACAGACTGGCATGCCTCAGAGATGCATGGGGTAAGTATGGCTCTGGTATGAATGCTAGAAATATCATCATATATCAAAATTGTAAGTCGCTTTATCACTTTGGAGGGCATCACATAACTGAGTGGGAATACCTGACATACATGTCAAACATACATGCCTGCTCAAATAGCACTTAAGCATTGCATTAGGCAATGTGTAAATTAATGTAACTGTGTATGGGTTCAAACACAAGCAGTAGCAATTATCTTTTATTACATAATATAAAATCAGTCTTAAGCAATCAGTAAGTAACAATAAAATTGCAATACTGTAAATGAGCATTTATTTAATTGGAATCCATTTATCTTATGTGCAATAGCCACAAGACTGTTTGCCTCATATATAATAACTATGAGATTGATGTACCTATTACGATATGTATGACTTCTCATTCATATCTGGATTTGCCAAAGGGTACCACATTTAAGTATCAATTTGGACTGAAGGTGAATTATAATGACATGGCATTGAAGACACTTTTCTGTTTTCTCTCCCCTCACCTATTTCTCTCTGTTATTATTTTTTTATTTGCAATATAATTCTTTCTGCAAAATTAATGACCATCATTATGGGAGTTCACCTGGCCACTGGAGATTGGGCGACCATACATCCACAGGTGACTGTTATAGCACTACCACAGGCAACACAGACAACAACCTTTTTGGGGTCCTAACCTGTCAGTGTTGCCTCCACAGCTCTTGCACTACCTGTCCCAACTACATCAAGTAACTCTGCCCCAGGGGTTGATTCAGTGGTACCCAACAGGAGAAGTGCTAGTGGGGGTGGTGATTACATCATTCATCATGAGCTGACAGTGTTGGTAGAGGACATTATAGAGAGGGGCTTTGGTGTCCATATCATCAGAATTAAGAACGTCCTGCATTGAATAACCAAGTAATGCCATGACCAGCACTGCCCCAGGTGTCTGTGACAGGCAACAGTGATGACAGCTGTAAGGGCAAAAACTAGATTCTCTCTGTACTCATGCTAGATATGTATACACCTTTGATGTTCCCTACATATCCCCAATCATGGTGTCCCCCAATCTTCTGTATCCATTTCCATCCATGTCTGTCTTGTCTGTCCTGTGTGCTTGCACCTGCTACCTTGCCTATCTTTCCTACATAAACCTCTAATCCAAAACTTTTCTCTCACTCTAAATAAATAAATAAAAGAATAAATAAATAAATAAATAAATAAACTAGACACTCGCCTCACAATAATAATAATAATAAATAAAAAGTATGCCCTATAGATGCTCTTCACTTTGCCGATGTATGTGTCTGATACACTTGATCTGGTCCAGCTATACATCATTATTAAGATGTTGTCTCACACACACACACACACACACACACACACACACACACACACACACACACACACACACACACACACACACAAAATTGATGTGGTGATTATGCAAATTCACCAAATTATTTCTAGAATTACAGTATTATTTTATAAAGAAGTGGATAGCTATGGTGCTCTCCTCACCCACCATCCTGTGCATTCCTCAGTTCTTCCACCTGTGATCATTTTCACCACTGTCCTATTAACCCCTTTCCACACATCTGATCTGGTCAAAAAATAGAATCACACACAGCACACATGGAAAGAGATGCCCTAAAAAACAAAACCTCAGTTTTGATCCTCAGCGTTTGCATGATTCTTAGCATCATACACCAATGCTAAGTGACATCCAGTGGCAACAACTGAAGTATTTACCTCAGTGTAGTGTTACCGTTATGAAGTATTTACCTCAGCGTAGTGTTACCGTTATCATCACACAAGTGTGCTTATCCCTGCTATGTAAGAGAAATATAGACTGATAGCACTATGTGAGACATTTAATCTTATACATTTCTTAAGCAGCAGGATATAATGTACACCTGATATGATGTTATACTTCCCATTACTGTGACGAAGTCTGATGTCTATTTTCGTCCTTGCTTCAATCTTTTGTCACTGTCCCTTCAAATGTGTTATTTTTACTTTGTGAAATATGAGTCCCTGTCTAGTCTGCTCAGGTCATGCTGATGTCTATAGAATGGTTTCACATAGTGTCTCAAACATTATTTAATGTTTTTTCATATAATTATTATGAGTAGAAATGATGGCTACTTGTGTTATTAACCCATCCGTATCCTGCATATGTGTTAATAATTGCTCCACCTTCCTGCCACTGCTTGTTTGCTACTTGAAACCTTTTATGTTACATGACATGGCAGAATGAGAGCTCTCCTTAGCACTTTCTTCACCCTTCTGTCTCATAAGTCTTTGTCTTCAGCATTTTCATGACACCTGGCACTGAGCACCAATGGCAACTGATGGTAAATGACAATTCACACCTTATGGCAAAAAACGGTGAGTCTTTGCCTTCAGATGAATTAGTATGCTGTCCCTCAAGCTACTTTGCTTAGCCTTGCTGTACTATAGAAAAAAAAGACTGGTAGCTTTGTGAGGACACAGTTATTATCAAATGTTGAACAGGCTTCAAGGTTGAATGAACACTATATGGGATGTTTCAGTTGTAATTACTGTTATGAAGTATGCTGCACAAGTACTCCCTTGCTTCATACTGTTTTCATTCTCACTTCAAATGTGTGTGTTTTAGCACCTGACATTTGCCTTGCTTTGTGATATGAGCAGCTAATGATCATGTCTATAAACCATTGATGCAGACTGGCAAGTGTTTGAATCCAGTATTAGATCTAAAATTATGAACATTATCATTTTTTGTGAAATTTTGTCCTGTGAAAATATGGATATGTATGTTATTCCACCAGCACTATCCTAATTTAGCCTTTATGTGGATCACAATTATCCCAGCCCTAATCATACCTTTCTAGTTATAAGCGTAAGACATCTGGTCAAAGCAAGGATTAATGGGAGAAAAATTATACAACACTAGGCACAGTTTAAAAAATGTTCCAATACACTTAGAAGGTGCTATAATCAAATATTTATAATTATCATGCATTTTCTGAAGGATATGAAGTTTGATACATAGATGTATGTTATCATGTAGTAACTTTAGTACTCAGTGATGTGACTGAAATAAATAATATTATAGAGGGAACACTACAACATACCCTGTACATGTGGACGTTCAGCAAATATGAGGACAGTATAAGTATGCCCCTGTACTATCCATATAATGAATACTTTATTGCAATGATTATGACACGTGTAAATGATGACACTGAAAGCATTTACATGACACACATCTGTTCTGAAATGGGTCAGAATCAGATGTGTCCATATGTCTGTACTCCTTATATTTTGTGAAGCTTGGCATCGAGCACATGGACCACTGCTAATTCCCATTCTAAGTTCAAAAACTCAAAAAAGTAATTATGCATGCACTAATACTTTGCCATCAGTCATGCAAATGAGCTTGTCAGTCATGCTCGTTAGTAAGCAATTTTGGCAAAAAGAAAGTCATGCCAATGGCTTGTACCGTTTGTATATGCTTCAATGGGATGTTGTAGTCAAGATATGATGAGTCCACTCTGATGCTGTCTAACCACTACATACTGTGACTTATATTTGCATTCCAAAATATTAGACTTGCAAATGATGTACAATGGTGTTAGACCTTTGGACACATACTTGTGAGTGGTACTAAGTAGTTAACGTTCATATGTTTGACATGTATGTTTTGCATTTACATTGCACAAACATTAGAAAATATTGACTATGACACACCAAGTAATGAAAATTTGCATTCAGTGATCCTGAGCTGAACAGTCAGAAATCCTTGTGTGTCATTCCACTCTTTGACAATTGCGATCATCATCCATCATATATGTGGTCAATACACTGTAACAGGAAACAATTAGATATCATTCACACTGCTACAATGTCCATGAATGAAATAATATATGAGTTATTGGTGCACTATGTAATGAATTGTGATCAACACATTGTTGTTTTGTCTGCTGTTAATACACGTTCTTTTTCACCCAAACATGTGAAGTACACTGCATGTATGTGCTATCTCACACTTACTGTATAGTCAGGTTTCTCCTGTGGTGCTGGTGGTTGATACAATGTACTCTAGTGTATACAATTAGGTAGGTAGGTGTTTGACTCCAGCTGTGAGTGAGTATTATAAGTGGGTGCATGATTCTAGAGCTAAGTAGGAATGACTTCTTCCACCACAGATCTGATATGTAGATTTACACCTGTAGAGACCTCTCCCATCAATTTCAGTCCATTTTAGTCTAGACATCAGCTTTACAACACACTGATAATATAATCCTTTCAAATGAAATCTGTCTGACATTTTCAGTCAGACTTCTCCTATGGTGCTGGCAACTGATGCAGTGCATTCTAGCTTGTATTCTTAGATAGGTATGTGTTCAAATCAAGCAATGACTCTTTCCTATTAGAGTGCATGTGGACGTTCGACACTAGACCTAGGTAGGAATGGCTTCACTGACAGATCCGATATGTAGATTTGCACTGGAAGAGGGCACTCCCATACGTTTTAGTCCAGATTACTGTTTTGCTAAACACTGATGAGATAGTCTGTTCCAATGTGCTCTATCTCAGACTTGTAGTAAGATTTCTCCTGTGGTGTTGGAGACTGATACAATGCTCTCTAGCTTGTGGACTGCAGTAGACAGGTGTTCAGATCTAGCACTCTCTAAATATTGTGAGCTTGTGTTACTACAGTGACAAGGATGACACTTGCGGTGTGTACACCTCAGCAAAGGTGAGAAATTGACAAGAGGAGAGGCCTCAAACTACTCTTTCACTGACTTTTGAGCCATATATATGCCTTGCAGCACAAGGAGGATGACATGCCTTCATGTACATCCTATTTTACACTTGCATAATGGCTTTACCTGTGGCATGTGTGGTTAATGCACAGTCCCCTAAATTGTGGACTTAGATAAGCAACTGTTCAAATCCAGAAAGATCAACATAATGTGAGTGTAGCAACATAAAACACTGACGTACTGACATTCTTCAAAATACTTCCTTGCCTTATGGTCAAACATAGACTTTTCACCACATTGATGAAGTCATCCCATTCAAATATATGTTATGTGTCCCTTGCTGTAAGACTTCTCCTGTGGTGCATGAGGCTATTGAGGACTACTTTAGCAGTCTTAGACAGGCAGTTGTTCACAGTCAGTAATGCATATGTGCAAAATGATAGTGATAGGCATTAGTGGCTTAGGCAACAGATGCTGATATGGCTAACTCACAGTTGTTTGAACAATAACAAGTGTAAGCATTTTGATTCCTGAAAAATAAATTTAGGGAATACATGGCCATTCAAAACATTGCTTAGTTCAGACTTTTAAGTGTGTCCTTTGTGACACATGTACATTACATTAAGGTCCTCTGTGGTGGAATCAGTTAATACAGAGCTCTCTAGAGTGTAGATCTAGATAGGTAGGAGTTTGGATCTGGTTATGTATGTCTGTCAGAAAATAATGACAGATAGGAGTGGTTTATCCAAACAACTGAGGCATAGCACACTAACAGGGTCACAGTTTTTGAGGCCTCAGACTTTATTCTAGGGGAGCCATAATCATTCGAGTAAATCACTGCTCATAGGTTCATAGGTTGGTACTAGGCTATCAGCCCTAGGGCCTACACATGCCTAGCCATTACAATTCCCTGGCTATTTCTTCCACAGTATTTACTTCCCTGGACTCCTGTCTAACAGGGCAACTGACGTGATCCCTGGGGTGAATTTCCTATCTCCCATCCAATCATCAAGGTTCCTTTTGAAGAGAGCCAAAGAGGTGCTCTGCTTGACATGTATGGGCAGTCTATTCCAGAGTCTGGGGAGTCTCTGGGTCAGGAACCTATCCCTCCAGCATGTTTTGTTCATTGCGATGACAAGGTTTAGATCCCTGGAGCATGTGTCTCTGAGGGATTGGGATTTCCTTAAGCGTAGCATGTCCAACAGCTCTGGGTTTGACATGGCCTTGTATGTTAAGCAGAGATCACTTCTGAGTAGACGATATGCGACAGAGTATAGGTGGAGTTTTTTTAGATGGTCAGCATAGGGCATCTGCTTTGGGCCTGTGATTCTTTTAGTGAGGCATTTCTGTGGCCTTTCCAGTTGTTGCAGGTGTCTTGAGAGTTACATACCAAATGGGGCATTGTTTTCTATAATGGGTCTAATGAGGGATGAGTACAGTGGGACAATGACCTCCTTTTTTCTGGATGAAAAGCCCTTAGTGATAAGGTGTGCCACATAGAAGGATTTCCTGACTGTTGTGGCGATGTGGTTATCGAAGGTGAGACCACTGTCCACATATGTCCCTAAGTCTCTTATCACAGTTTTGGTGTTTAGTGTACTGTCACCTATGTGGTAATTCACGGTTACATGTTTTTTCCCACAGGGGATAACTATACATTTCTTGGCATTGAGCTTGAGCCATTGGCTCTGGCACCAAGCATCTGTTTCTGTAAGACCCTTTTGTAGAATAACCACATAATTTCAGGATTCAATAATGGATCCCAGTTAGTAGTCATCTATGAACTTTGTTAGCCAGAGTCCCTTAGCATTGGTCTGTACTTCAGATAAGTAGATGCCAAACAACAGCGTTCCTAAGACTGAACACTGAGGTACTCCACTTGTCACTTGTCTGGAGCTGGATTTGGAGTCGGTTACTTTTACAGTGTGGGTTCTGTCAGTAAGCCAGTTGTCAACTCATTGAGTGACATAGGGATTAATGCCCAGCTTAGTAAGTTTATCTATGATTCCAGATTGGGGGATGGTGTTGAAGGCCTTGGCAAGGTCCAGATAGGCTGTGTAGACCACCTTACCCTTGTCCATGGCTCTGGAGACTGATTTGAAGAAGTCAATCAGGTTCAGGAGACAAGATTGGCCCTTCACAAACCCAAACTGCATGGGGTCCATGTTTAAAGGTTGCCAATGTCTTTGTTTATTAGTTCCATGATAATATGTTCCATGGCCTTGCAGATCAGGCTCAGCAGACTGATGGGGCAGTAGTTCCCAGGATCCAAGGTGGATCCTCCCTTGTGGAGTGGGATAACTGTAGCTGTGTGCCACTCAGTGGGCATGAAGTCTGAGGTGAGGCTATGATTAAACATGACACTTAGGTGAGGTGCCAGTTATTTTGTAGTTCATGTAGTACACAGCCTAGGATGTCATCTGGTCCCATGGATGCTGTAGTCTTAGCTTTGGCGAGTGCGTTTTTTATCTGTGTGACCATTGCCAAAATTTGGCAATCTTTCAGTATTGAGATGGGCCCTTTACGGGGTGAGAGGGGGTGAAGTTTGCACTGAATCGATCTGCAAGGATATTGGCAATATCTTTGGGATCAGTATATTTAATGCCATTCTGTTTTAGCTCAGAGCACATCTGAGCATTGCCATTTAGATTCTTGACATAGCTATTGAATCCCTTGTGGTTGTCTTTGGAATCTTTGGCAATTTTATTTTCATAACTAGCTTTGGATGATTTTATGAGGGATCCCAGCTTCTTACTGAGGCCGGTAAGGAAGATTTTGCATCCTGGGATTTTCCTCTTTTCTGCAACAGTTTCTTCCTTTTGTTATAAAATTTGTTTATGGCAAGGGACCACAAGATTGGCTTCCTTTTTTTGGAGGAGAGTGTCTTGGTTCTATTGGGGGTGGCACGATTTACGCATGAGTGGATGTGCTCATACAGTGCATTAGTGTAGGATTCAAAAGTCAAACTTTCAGTTTCCATCTGCATCAGTGTCATGAAGTTTGTCACTTCTGACTTGAGTAGCATGAAGTTGGCTTTGGAGAATTTTTTTACGGAGGTTTCCTTACTAGGGGGTGGGCGTGGGATGTGGATGTCAAGGGTGATTAGCTTATGGTGAGCCCTGACCAATGAGGGGTGACCAGAACTACTGGGTAAAGGTGTTGGTACACGAGTAGTTTTCACAGTTAATGGCAGGGTAGTTGAAATCACCCAGTATTAGGGTGTTTGGTTGTATCTTAATATTTTCCAGTATGTTTAGAAAGGTGTAGTGAGAATCTTGGGGCATGGTGGGGGATCTGTAGCAAGCTACAAATTGGATTGCTGTCTTACCTAGTGTATGTTGCACCTGTAGAATTTCAGAGGCATTGTGTTGGGCAACTAGCCTGATGTTGTGAATATCCTTGGTGAATATGGACACTCCTCCACCTTTAGTGTGTTGGTCCTGTTTGGTGGCCAAAAAGTGTGGTAAGAGTTGTAGCCTGGTATTGCAGGGGTGCTCTCTGGAGCCTTGAAACAGGTCTCAGTTACTGCACAGATATCAATGTTCTCCATTTTTAGGAGTGCCTCGAGAGAGTGCATTTTGAGGTTTAGACTTTTAACATTGAGTGGCATTACCTTCAGGATCATGTCGTCCCAGGCAGACAGATACTGGATCCCCTTTGAATGACACCAGAAGCTTAGCCAATTGTTGAAGTCAATCATTTTGTCCTTATACTGTGGTATAATTCTGGGCAAAGGCAGGATGCTACTCAGGGCTAGAGTCATACCTGCCTGGCCCACATGATCCGAGAGCTCTTCCATGTCTCTTTTCCTGAGCCCAGGGAGGTACATCTCAAGTCATTCACTCCAACATGGACAATGACAGAGTCATATTTGTACTTGTTGTAGAGTGACTTGAGTGCATACATTATGTGGCAGATCCTGGCACCTGACAGGCAGCTGACAGTAATTTTCTCCTTGTTCAGACTGGTGAGTGGGACATCAGTGTGCCTGACTATAGAGTCACCTATGACTAAAGTGTTGGGTACGTTGTCTTGCCTTAGGGACTGTTGTTGGGTGGCACACTGGTGTTTTGAGCTATGTGACACTTTGGTTGTGATTGGTGTTTGTTTGCATTTCAGCTTCGGAGGTCCTTGTTGTTTGGGCAGGTTAATGTTAAGGGCCTTCACATATGAGGGTTTAGTGTTGCTATGTGCAGGTGTTGGTGGTGTGGGTTTAGAAGGGCTATGTGTTGCTTGAGGTGTAGTGTGGGTGTTAACTTTCTCCTCTTGACTGTCTAGCACAATCTTGAGTGGAGAGAGCTTTGCTTCCAGTTTGGCTATGTAAGTGCATCTCTCACAGGTTGTAGTGTTGGGTGGTAGGGGGAGAGGGTTGTCTGTGTACATGAGGCAATTGCTGCATTGCCCCAGTATGTCCAGATTCACCAGGTGGACAGGAGAAATCACCGGAAGTTGACCCTTGGACATGCCTGGTTTGGTGCTTTTTTTTTTTTTGTTGTTTGTAACGTACAAGAGCTGTTTTCCCTTACCTTAGCAAGGTACTTTACACTTATAGGCTGTTTAGTGCCTACGATTAATTTATCCTTATTAACAAGGAGAGTTGAGTGCTTGTGTCAGTTTAAGACTTCCTAGTGCTTTCCAGCATGTTTTAAAGCAAGTGCTAGTCACAGGGATGCTTAAAGGTAAGATGAAAAAAATGGTTTATCCTAAACACTGCAGTGTGCACCTGTCTAAAAAGTCAAGTTTTAGTGGAGAGCCACTATTTTTAAAACAGCAAGATAGATTGAAAGGGGGTGGTCACTTTTGTATTCTGGTACTATGGAATAAAGTAGGATGGCCAATAAATTTAAATAGTTGAAGGGGAGTGATTTCACAAAATGATAATTTTGTGCTTACTCACACAAGCCAGTGAAAACAGAGAGGAAATGAGATATATGGTCAAATTAACATAAGGAACTAGAAAGACAGTGGTGTTCAAGAACTCTACAGTAACCACGTGGGAGGGTGGGGAAAACATTTTCTGCCTGACTCACAAGAGACAGAGCTGTGGTCTCTTTTCAAGTTTTAATATGCAGTTAAAAGCAGAATACATGTAAAACACAAGGTAAATAAAACAAATCACATTATTCAAAATAGAAAAGGGCAATAAAGTAATAGAACAAATAAAAAGCAAACTAACCTTTCCCTCACAGCAAATTGTAGCAGAGTCTGGGTGAGCCTTTCTAGTAAAGCTCTAAAATGTTTTATTTTACCCCTTAAATAGAAGGTTTAGTTCCTAGCTCCATCTCCTCAGTTCACAGATGATTAACCTTAACTGACCTGTTCTGTTGACCTGTACTCATTTCTGCCTGACTCCCAAGAGACAGAGCTGTGGTCTCTTTTCACGTTTTAATACTCAGTTAAAAGCAGAAAAACAGTAAAACACAAGGTAAATAAAACAAATCACATTATTCAAAATAGAAAAAGGCAATAAAGTAATCCTTTCAAGTTTGAGTTCCATGACACATGAAATATGATCATTTCTGTGGCATCAAAGATTGATATTCAGCTCTATAAGTATGATGTTAGACAGCTGTTCAAGTCTAGCAAGGCGTATCTACTGATTATGTAAGGGAATGCTTGCAACCTGGATTTGCTTCCCCAAAAAGAATGCTATTAATGATATGATTTAATGTAAACTTTTGCTATTGTGGAAAGAAAGTACAACTTTCTACTCCTTTTAATGGAAGGCATATACATTGCAACACAATGCCCAGGTTATCCATGCCATTGTATGTTTTATGACAACTGTGTTATGCATTCTTGTGTGGCATCATCAGTTAGTGTACACGACAAGAGTAACTTGATGTGTACTACACATGTTGAACTCTGATGATGTATGCCGCTTATTATTTTGTTTACAATATAGTGGTTAAAGGCAATTTAATCATCAGTGTGTCATGCTGCATAGTAGTCACAAAGTGTGACTGGACCTGTGTTAAGATATTTTCTTATGGTTTTGTGGTGAGTAGGTGATGTTAATGCATTCATTCATAGACTTCCTTCTGAGCATGCCCAGTATAATGATGTAGATGATTGCCATTTAACACAAATCACTTTAAGTAATCAATGTTATGAGATAGTTATTGTCATTTGTTGTAATTTGTCAAAACATCATTTAATTTGCCTCCAGCAGCTTGGCTCTGCTAATGTCTGTGCAATGGAGGTAGTGGCCAGTGCATGAAGGATACCACCAGCATTGTTACTGGTCAGTATTCAGCTGTTGTGTGTGAAATGTAAAGTTTCAACAGTTCACTTACTAATTGATGTTATGTTGTATCGGCTTATGAGTTATGGTTGTGTACTGTCATGCTGGTATTACAAATGTTCAACAAGTGAGGAGAGTGTGCTGAGCAGATGGAAAGAGTACGTTGAAGAGCTGATGAATGAAGAGAATGAGAGAGAGAGAGAGGTTGAATGATGTGGAGATAGTGAATAAGGAAGTGCAATGGATTAACAAGGAGAAAGTAGGGACAGCTATGAAGAGGGTGAAGAATGAAAAGCATGTTGGTCCACAATATACTAGTGGAAGCATGGGGTTATTTAGGAGAGATGGCAATGGAGTTTTTAATTAGATTGTTTAACAACATTTTGGAAAGTGTGAAGATGCCTGAGGAGTGGAGAAGTATATTGGTACTGATTTTTAAGAATTGGGGTGATGTGCAGAGCTGTAGTAACTACAGAGGGATAAAATTTTTCAGCCACAGAATTAAGTTATGGGAAAGAGTAGTAGAATCAAGGTTAAGAAGGGAGGTGATGATTAGTGAGCAGCAGTACGGTTTCATGCTAGGAAAGAGCACTACAGATGAGATGAAGGTGGTGATGGAGAAGTACAGAGAAGGTCAGAAGGAGTTGCATTGTGTCTTTGTGGACTTAGAGAAAGCATATGACAGGTGACTAGAGAGGAGTTGCGGTATTGTATGAGGAAGCTAGGAGTGGCAGAAAAGTATGTAAGAGTGGTACAGGATATGTATGAGGGCAATGTGACAGTAGCGAGATCTGGGGTAGGAGTGATGGATATGTTCAAGGTGGAGGTGGGATTACATCAAGGATCAGCTCTGAGCCCTTTCTTATTTGCAATGCTGATGGACAGGTTGACAGATGAGATCAGATAGGAGTCCCCCTGGACTATGATGTTTGCGGATGACATTGTGGTTTGTAGTGAGAGTAGGGAACAGGTTGAGGAGACCCTGGAGAGGTGGAGATATACTCTAAAGGGGAGAGGTGAGGAATGAAGGTCAGCAGGACTAAGACAGAATATATGTGTGTGAATGAGAGGGAGGACAGATGAATGGTGAGGACGCAGGGAGTAGAGTTGGCAAAGGTGGATGAGTTTAAATACTTGGGATAAACTGTTCAGAGTAACGGCGAGTGTGGAAGAGAGGTGAAGAAGAGAGTGCAGGCAGGGTGCAGTGAGTGGAGAAGAGTGTCAGGAGTGATTTGTGACAGACGGGTACCAGTAAGAGTGAAAGAGAAGGTCTACAAGATGGCAGTGAGACCAGCTTTGTTATATGGGTTGGAGACAGTAGCACTGATGAAAAGACAGGAGTCAGAGCTGTACATGGGAGAGTTAAAGATGTTGAGATTTGCATTGGGTGTGATGAGGATGGACAGGATTAGAAATGAGTATCCTAGAGGGTCAGCTCAAGTTGAATGGCTTGGAGACAAAGCCAGAGAGGCGAGATTGCATTGGTTTGGACATGTGCTGAGCAATGATGTTGGGTATATTGGGAGAAGGATGTTAAGGACAGAGCTGGCAGGTAACAGGAAAAGAGGAAGGCCTAAGATAAGGTTTATGGATGTGGTGAGAGAGGGCATGCAGGTGGTTGGTGTGACATTGCAAGATGCAAAGGACAGGAAGAAATGGAAACAGATGATCCACTGCGGCGACCCCTAAAGGGAACAGCTGAAAGAAAAAGAAAAAGAAGAAGACCGTTAAAAATGCTTTATACTCCAGTCATTTTGAAATGATAGGTGAAGCAGTTAAGAAGTAGCTGATGTCATTACACAATAATGCTAGCATGTAAATTGTTTTTGGCTTACGTGTTCTGTGGGATAATTTTCCATGTGTGGATTTCCTACAACACATACCTAGATCATATCCATAGGCATATACTGATATTCCTACACACAACCCGGATGTCAAAAAAGTGAATCCACATGACTTTTGCCTTGAATAACTTGCACTGTAATATGTCACATGACCATGTCTCTCATTTTCTGACTAGTTACATCTCCCATATGTTATAGTTAGACATCTGTCAGTATGCATTGCAACATAGTCTTCTGTTTGTATGCTGTTCAAAATAGTGATTCTGTATATATGGCAGGTCTTTCTGTATTGCACTTCACAATTACATGGGATGAATTAACAGCCTCACTTCCTACCATTCACAACATGCAGGCTGCTGCCACAACTGATTCTTTCCACAATGACTACTAGTATTGGAAAGATTATACAGGTATATATCAATCTTCTCAATAGATCACCATTTTGACATGAGTGTTATTTTCCATTACACATTATTTTGTTTCTTTTATATGTATAAGGCAAGAAAAAAGATTATTTTTTAAGCTATGTGTCTATTCCAACATCAGTTAATTTCTTTGTAAATTGCTGCCTTTAATTTCACAGTACACATGACAATGACAATGAATTTCCCTAACTGTGCACTACCTGCCATATATCAGCTTTCTTGTTAGCTGTCTTACCTCTCAACTGTCCCTATTATATAAGAATGCTTGTCATTTTGTTACATTGTAGCACTGTCCCTCTCAGTCATTTCATAAATATGTTGACCCTGTGGTGATCCTGTGGGAAAGATAGTCGAATTATAATTACTAATGTTAAATTACAGTAATGACATGTGTAGCCTTCTTTTTGTGTTGAAAAAATGTATTATGAATTCACACTCATCTCTTTCTGTCCACATTTCAGTGTTAAAGTCATATAAATGTGTCCCTGAGTGGCCCTGATTATTTTTGTAGTTCTGTCTAATTATGATAAGTGGGTTTGTACATGAATTTATTTATAGATAACAAACAGTTTCTTGTTAGGGTCGCCCTGCCTCTTACTTACATATTCCATGATGCCCTTGCTAGTATTTTGCCATTCGCTCATACTCGCTTACTGAGGTTAAGCTTATTTACCATTTGGTGTTTATTCTGTGTGCTCCAGCCCAGCTGCACCTCAACATGGCCACTAGCATGTGAACAGGTACTGACTGACATGTAGGGTTACTTAATGTCTTGCATATTCGATGAACAATGTTACTTGTCATACAAAGATGGCCAATAGTGTAGCCTTTGGTGTGACATGCACACACTTGTTAATGAATCCCTAGGCCCAAAGGTTCTTAACCCAAAAGATCACAGGCCTAAAGTCTCTGAGCTATGAAGAGAATCTGGAAGCTCTATCCCTTTATTCATTGTCTGTTTTTAAACTGAATTATCACTTGTGATATAGACAAACGTACATTTATACAAAAGTTATCAAACCATATTAACATGTTCACATTTACAAACATTATAAATCACACACATTGTTTTATGTCCTATAATCCAGGAAACGTTACATAAATTATTCAGTCCCTGACTTCTCTTAAACCTCATTCCTCCTCCAAAACATTTTTGGCATGTATTGATCCCACAATTCCCATTTTTCCTATGTAATTTATCCCTACCCATTTCTACAGATCCCACCTCCTATTCTTTTATCTTTGCTACAATATTCACTACTTCAAATATAGCCATTAACTGGTATTGCTCTCCTGGAGAAAGGAGGTGCAACCTGAGGAAGGGTACTAGCAAGGGCATGAATGGTTGTAACACTCAATGGCCTTAGAATATCTATGAACATATAAATAAAATGTATACAGCTTCTCACCCAGCAAATCTAATCTAATATACAGATGAATCAACACTGATATGTGAAGTCTCTTCACTCAAACAGCTTCAAGATGACTTTACAAAATATGAAAAATTCAAACTACTCATAAAATCAAGGAAAACTATAAGTAATGGTATTTTTACCAGCATACCAACAATCAAAGAACTGAAACTGAAAAATATTATCAATTGATAATATTAGAATTGAGCCAGTACAAAATACAAAACTATTGGATTTAATAACTGACCACAAATTAATATTTGATCAGCATATCCAATATGTAGAGCTAAACAAAACAATCATAAATTAGGACTTCTTTATCAAGTCAAACCTTTCCTATCAGAGCATGCACATAGACCATAGCTCAGTTCTATCTACTCCCTAGTCACTTACATACTTCATCAGGTTTGACTAACATCACTGTCATTAACTTCCTTTTTCCTCATTTTCTACATGGGGTTAAGGTACCTTGCCATCTGTCACTAACTCTCACGATTCGATGCCACTCTGCTGCCTTCTTTGGCAATCATGCCTGTCACAAATCTTCTCTCACACAATTCATCCATCTCTTTGATGGATGCCCTCATTTCCTCTTGACTTCTTCCTGTATGTTCCAAATCATCTTCACCAGATTGTCTCATGTTTTCCTGCAGATGTATCCAAACTCCATCATCTATTCTTTTTGACTTTCTCTGCAATTGGAGGTACTTGAGCTTCTGCTATGACATCCTTATTTCTTCAGCTGTCCCTCAGTGTGCATCCTAACACTCAGGCACATCTGCATCACCTCTAGCTTTCTCATATGCTCTGCCTTCACACTCCAGGTGTGCACCATACAGTAGTACTGGTAGCACCACAGTTTTTACTTTTCAGCTTCTTTGGCAATGTTTTGTGTCATACTACTCCTGACAATCTGTGCCAGTTTGCTGCAGCCCCTCTTATACTAGCTTTGACCTACTCATTGAAATTAACCTTCTCCTCAACCACCCCTCCCAGATACGTGAAGCAGTTAACCTGCTACACTGTTTTACCGTCTGTCTTAGTTTTCATCTTCTTCTGATTTCCTCAATTTGATACCAGAAAAATTGTCTCAGTTTCATCCTTTGTGCCTCCAGTTTTTCATTCAATTCCCTGATCATTTGCTGAAGTTCTTGTTCAGAGTCTCCTTGTAATGCCACATTATCTGCATACAGCAGCTTTGTTGATCTGTGTCCTCTGACTTGTTTGCAAGTGTAGTCCATTACCAGTATGAGCAGCTTTGGGACAATCTTATAATAAAATTGCAAAGTTTGCTAGCAACCACAATAAGCAAATACATCACTGTCTTGCAGTTTGGTCCCTTAACTGACTGTAGTTATCTAATCTATTGGCCTACACTCACATTAAGATTGTCCACAATGTCCTGTACAGCCTACACAGATGCTCTTCCACCAGCCAGTTATTAAACTGGTACTTTCCCCATAGATAACTGTGTTCACTGAACCACCACTTAGTCCCTACCCATAAATCTAAAAAATCATAATAAGCCTCTCTGGTGGCATAGATTGATAAAGCCCTAACTTTATCGTAGCTGACCCAGGTTCTGTTAGTAGCTTGAATGGCTGACAATGACCTCCCCCATGTTTTTTGCATAGGCAAGACCAACAGACCCTTTGACATTAGGCTTGATAATGAGAATAATGCTTTATCACAGTACATAAGGAAGAATCCTGGACATATATTTTCTTCTTTAGTCCTGGATTTAACTCACGTAACAGTGAGGGGAGGTGACATATGCAATAAGGCTGAAATGTTAGAGTTAAGGCAGATAATCAGTCTACAAGCAGATAAAACCACCTGGCTTGAATGGAATAGCCCCCCCATAAACCTGTCTTGAAGGGGTGAAGGCTCCCTAGATGAATGCTGGTTGGTTCGGATTTGTTTTATAAATGAATGCTCTTAACTGGGAGTAATTAAGGATCTGAAAAGGTTTAACACCAAAAGTGTTTATCCAGTAATGCTTTTATCATTTTGTCATGTTGTTTTTATTATTTTGCCATGCTGAGTTGTTTTTTAAAAAATCCTTCTCTGTGGTAAAGTGGCTCCTTGCTTCTTTTTCTACATTTGACTTTGGTGGAGCTGCCTTTAACGATCTGGGATTTATTTTGCATAGTTATTTTTCATATTGTAGGTGTTTATTTGTGCTCGTACTTCTTTTCCTAGATCACCATATAACTTAGGACATGGTAGTGCATGTTACATCACTTCCAAAAACAGGCCTAAAAAATTAGCTTTGATTGACTGAGGAAGGTTTTTCAAGCAGTGTTTTGTAAACCTACAAATGGCTTCCCTAGATGTTGAAATTTACTTTGCAAACAGAACCATTTTTCTGACAGCATGTATACTTACTCCAGCACTCGCTCTTAGATGTTCTAGTCTACTGTTGTGCATCTCCCTGTTCTTTTTAATCTCTGCAGGAGGTAGAGACATAATCAGAGCACAATGAGAAACTGGATAATGGGATGCATTACAGGTTATTTGTTTATCTTAAAGATGGCATGTACAGTACAGAGGTGGTGACTGCGCCCTACCTTCAGCCCTCCATTGGTCATGGAAGTCAGGCTTGCATCAACTTATGCCACTGTAGTGCTAACAACACTGCTCCCTCATGCATGGAATACCAGTAACATGGGTGACAGCCTTGGCCAAATTATACCATGCATCAGCCTTATATTCTGACCTGGTATAGCCCTCCTGCAGGAACCTACAGCTGTAATATTTATGGAGGATATCCAGACAAATCTTGGATTCCTTCTCATACCACCTCTGTGCTCTAAATGGAGCACTACCCACTCCTTCTCCAGCAATAATTGTCTCATTTGCACAGCTCTCAGGAGAAATAACAGGAAAGTGATGGCCAAAACAGTTCCCACATGTCTCATACTCTTCACAACAAAGGGCATTAATGGGCAACTCATTTGTTCAATGGATGGTAAAATAATAAAATGTAAGCACTGTATTCTTATGATTCCAAAGCACTTTAAGGTGTGAAATGTGACAGTCCTACATCCTTCTGTTTGATGCTGAGAATCCCTGCTCTACAGTGCCTCCATCTTCAGATGGTTAACAATAGGTTGATAATTATAGAACAAGGTGGTTGTAGGGCCAATATTACCAACAAACAAGAGGAGTTGCCATGGGGGCTGCCTGTACCCCTGTATATGCAAACATAGTACTATTAGACTGGGAATTAAGATATGTATTCCACAAAGAATTTTGAAACAACATCCAGTTATATTGCAGGTTTTTGGATGACATCTTTATTTTGTGGAAGGGAAAGTAAAATATATCCCTGGCTTTATTAACCACCTGGAACAAAACTACTTCATTTTTGGAATTTATTTATAGCTATAACACTAGAGGTATACATTACTTGGAGACAGCAATTTCCCATACACCTACAGATTTCAAATCTAACATATTTCGTAAGAGTACTTTTTATAATTCTTACCTTCATTATATGAGCAACCATCCACTTTCACTGAAATAGAGCTTAGTCAAAGGACAGGCTATAAGAATTGCACGCATGACTTCAGAATTGAGTGATGTGAGACAGGAGTTTTTCACATTAAGAGATCTGTTTGTAGAAAGGGGATACCCCAAACAGATGGTGGAACAAATTATTGAGGAGGTTTACACAGGATGGGAAAAAAATATAAGCCCCTGTTAGGAAACCATCCATTAACTAATATAGCCCCCACAGATCCTGGTGAAACTAAGATTTATGAGCATGCATGTATAGTGCAATACAGTCCTATAGCATATGAAGTGAAAAACATATTAAAACAGAACTGGAGTATATTTAGGGTAAATAATGATGTGTTAACTGCAGTGGGATATAAACCAGTTTTTATCAGCAAGGTGGGCATGAATATCAAACATCTTATGGAAAACAAACTGAATTTACCAATAGAAGGTGGTTGTGGTACAACACCTTGTGGGAGGTGCTCCCAATGTACTAATATTTTCAAAGCACCTCAGACCCACCTAGCTAATAAGATGGCATCTAAGGTTATTTTCAAGAAAGGAAATTGTTTTACCACCAGAGTGGTGTACCTTGCTCTGTGTGATACGTGCAATGGATTCTATGTTGGGAAACCGGAGACGGCGTTGAAAAGCATAATCTATGAGCACGTATATGATGTTAAAAACAAGAAGGATATAAGTGCATTATATAGGCATTCCCTCACTTGTTCTAATTTTAAAGGTTTTAAATTTGGTATTTTGGATACTGTGGACATAGATTTGAGGGGGGGGGTGACTGGAAGAATTTATTAAGTAAAAAAGAGCTGGTTTGGTAACTCAGACTAGCAGCTAATTTTCCACCAGGTATAAATGATTCTTTGACAATACTTCCAGCCCTAAAGAAAAATCTATGAAACTTTAAATATTTTAAAATTTTACATGCATTATTGTGCCTGCATTTTTAAATATATGCTAAAGGTATTTAATATATAGCAATGTTTTATTTGTAAAAAGCTAAGTTGGCTTGAATATTAACATCCTGTGTATTTAATATTGCTCATGTGACCATTTTATATGAGACTTTTTTGACAATACCATTGGCTCAATTTTATCTATTATGTAACATGTTCTGGTGTAAAGATGGTTCTTGAATCAGTGTGCTTTATTCTGATGAAGTCTTCTATATGAAAGACGAAAGCGCTTAATCTTGGTGTGTTTTTACTGCAATAAACTGAGTTCGTATACAGGCTTGTTTGGTGCATTTTCCATTTGGTTCCTGGTCTTCTGTTATTCGCACTGCACCAGATATTTGGATTACAGAATCAGAATTGCCTAGGTATAGTAAGGCCTTGGTGTGTCTAATTATGACAGCTGCCAAAAAAGCAATTACTAGAAAATAGAAATCAAAGCCTAAACCAACTGTACTAAAAGTAGTGAATATAGTAAGAGAGATAAAGCAACTGGAAATGGGATCTTTAGAAAAAGGGTTGGAGCAAATTACATAGAAAAATGGGAATTATGTGGACGATACATGCAGAATAATGTTTTAGAGGAGGAATGAGGTATTGTTAACAGTAGAATGTGACATAATAGAATACCATCAATTGTAGAAAGCTTTGTATATCATCTGTGAAGTTACTAACTCTCCTGTTTTTTTCTGTCATCCCACCCCTTCTTTTCTTTTATTTATTAATGGATTTCTTTTTCTTCTTCCTCTTATTATTATTATTATTATTTATATAATCAAATTACTTATTATTATATTATTTGATATTACATCTTATGTTTTGTTTATGTTTAATTTCATATTTATTTGCTGTTAAATACTTTTTCAGGTTTATGATTTATCATTTTGTTGGTAATTATATTATTTGAAACATTTTACATTGCTTTATTATTGTTTCCTTATTTTTTATAATTTTCATTTAGTTTGTTGTATTTTTTATTTAATTTTTCATTTGAATTTTATTTATGTTATTACTACAGCACAGCAGAGTAGGCCGGTTCCCCATGATCTGCCTACACTCACTTCACCAGCTGAAGCACCAAGGCCCAGCACTTCTGGGCTGCAGGTGGCTCCCCCTTGCTGCCCCTGCTTTACCTGGACCCTCAGGTAGTTCTGTTGCAGAGGCCAGGCCTATGGTCCCCTCTGGGAGCAGAGGCAAAGGGGGTGCATACATCACCCGAGTGGAGTTGCCAGCTGTGGTGTATAGGATTGTGTACCAGACCACGGACACATGTTTATGCTTGATGAAGAGCCTTTTTTCAATCCTGGTGAGGCAGACTGGCCATAGGTGCAGATGTAAGCCACTGCAGCCAGTGGCACAGTGATGGGACAGTGCTGACAATCCAATGGGTAAGGACTTAAGTCACATTGCTACTGTGCTGACATCCTTGGGACCTCAAAACCCCACCCCACCTCAACCAAGGTGTTCACCCACCTCCTGTGTACTTCACCAACCCTGTCTCTTGTCTTGTATGTCTTGTCTTTTTGAAAAAGCTTTCTCACCTTCTCAACTTGCCAGCCCCAGACTAGCCCATTGTCCATTCTCCAACATTCTGCTCTCTTCTTAAAAAAAAGGCACCTGTCCCAAAAAAAATCATCCCATACATAGCTCTCTATTTGACTCACTTAATTTGATCCAATTGGCTTCACAAAGCAATTATGTTGTTGTCACCCCTTGCTCTGGAGATAACAGTCCAAATTCAGCTAATAAACTGTACATATGCCAGCTGTTACTGTTGAAGAAATGGATAGCTACGGCTCTTACCTACACCCTTCCTGCATATTCCTGCCTTCCTTTCATAGGTTCATAGGTTCATAGGTAGGTACTAGGCTATTGGTCCGAGGGCCTACGTAAGCCTAGCCAAGAAGGTTCCCCTGGCTTACACCACCCAAGAAAGTTATTTTCCTGTGCCACTGTCGAGCAGAGACACAGAAGTGATCCTCGGGGTGTATTTCCTATTTCCCATCCACTCATCAAGATTTTTCTTGAAGAGTGCTAATGAAGAACTTTGCTTGACATAGATGGGTAGCCTGCTCCAGAGTATGGGAAGTCTCTGGAACAGGAATCTATCCCTCCAGCATGTCCTGTTTATTGTGGTGATGAGGTTTAGGTCCCTAGAGTGTGCAGCTCGGAGGGATTGGGATTTCTTTAGGTGTAGCATGTCCAACAGCTCTGGGCTTGACATAGGTTTATATGTTAGGCAGAGATCACCTTGGAGTAGGCGATATGCTATGGAGTAAAGCTGGAGTTTTTTGAGATGGCCAGTGTAGGGCATCTGTTTGAGGCCAGTAATCCTCTTTGTGAGGTACTTCTGTGGCCTTTCCAGCTGCTGCAGGTGTCTAGTGAGGTACATTCCAAAAGGGGCACTGTACTCTATAATGGAGTCTAATGAGTGTCAAGTAGAGGGGAACAATGACCTCTTTTGTCCTTTCACTTTGCTTTTCCCCCTGCTTGCATCCCATTTCACCATATTCCTATCTTTTCCCATTTATTTTCTTTAAAGAATCATTGCAAGATGATGTGCGATGTGCAAAATCACTAAGCAAAGGTAAGCAGCAGTAGGAACAGTGAATGTATGTAAAAGTATCATACACACTTGTAAAATTTATGCTGACACACTATTTCAAACCCAGTACCATCTGATTTCATCAACAATGTATTAACCCATCCAGCCACAGAGTCAGTTAATTTTCAGATGTATTTTAAACAATCGATACTAATTGTCACATATTCTCAATAAAGCATGTTTGCAGCATCGCTCAGCAACTGTGATAAAATATTAATTAAATAATAGGAAAATACCTATCAACTTGGTAGAGCAATGCATCTGGACAAAGCCATATCCAAGGGGGGACATATTGCTCTTACAAACTTAGAAACATGATAGAATAACAGGTATTTCATTATTATTAATTGGTTTAAATAAGTAGCAGGTGTATGCAACAGCACTTTATTGTACAATTATCTATACACTGTGTAAAATACACCTGTACTATCAGTCAAATGCATTGATGGTGTTTTGTTTTGGTTCAGCTGGTACTGGGTTCAAATACAGGTGTATCTATCATTTCAAATACTTGTATGTGTGCATCAAGATTATAAATTGTGATATTTATGAATCTGTGTCATCAGCTGTGTATGCCCATGTTTGCACAATGGGAAACAATAAAGTGAAGTTATTAATACAGATATTATCATATCTTTACATAACTGACAATGTTACTGTGTCATCCATCAGGAAAATACTAGGTGAACTGTCATAACTCAGGGTGTCCATAATGTGAAGTGGGACACCATTGAAAAGAGACTGCTGCTGTCTGCTGTATTAGAACCTTGGACCTTATCCATGGTAGCCCACCACTCACAGCTGTTGCCAGTAGAAGAATTAAAGAATACAAGAGTACTGTATGTTTAATTACACTGCTACGCAATGCAAGGACACATTAGTAAAATACAAGTTGCAATCCTTGTATCAGAACTCAGGACCATGTGAACTTCAGGCCAACATTTAACATCTACAGCCACAGGGGAGGTTACATGAAAATCTACTACATTAATATTGATCCTGAGGTTCTCACTGTTACATGCAGCACAACAATGCTTAGCAGGTTTGCGCTATGCAGACTGACATTAAGAGAATGCATCCAAGGTCTATTTTTAGATGTCTAGGTCCTGTCTGTTACCTGGGTGGTCTACTTCTACAGTTTGTGCACTACCATTGTGCGTGCAAACCAGCTGTGCATAGCTGACACAGTTTATGCTATGCACAGGAATGCACACCAATGCACAACAGTGTCTCCAAATATTAAGATGAAAACAAGTGACAATAGACAGCATATAAATCAGTGTATCATGCACACTACTAGACTATGTAACTACACAGGGAATATCCCTACATAGTTCCAAAATGCAATTCATCATCTGATGCACATGCCAAACACAGAATGGGTGCCTTAACTCTGTGTTTCAAACATACAGTTTTTCAGCAAGCAGAAACAGGCATCCAGCACCATACCTCTCAACATCATGGAGCAAGGAATCTGGACAAAGGCACAAATAATGGGAGGACAAAGGCATAAAAATAAGGACACTCTTTAAATATTGCTCTTACATACTTAGGAAGTGGATAGGATAACAGATTATGCACTAGCATGATGTTTCTGAAGGATGTGAAGTCTGAAACTCAAATGTATGCCATTACTTCCTGACTTCAGTCCTCAATGATTTGCCAGTGATTTTACAGAAAACCACAACTGTGTGAGAAACAGACCAAATATATGAGTCCAACATCTGGACATTCTGTGAAAATCTGTACAGTTGGGAGGGATGTTCAGCACACAATCTAACTGAAAATAATGTACAGTCATAATAAAATATTACATGGTACCTGTACATCTAGTAAAATGCTTCACTTTTACAATACTGCACTTACTGATGACACACCACGTCATGATGTTTGCTTGCAACTACACAGCACTATTTTACATGGCTGTGTTTCTTGGTCATTCATCAGTTATCTGTCCAGTAGTCTGGGACATAAGTGTGTACAACATTCAATATCATTGCATTTACAATGTCAGAGGATATTAACTGGGAATAATAAGATATGCGGCAGCCAACTAAGGAAAGACAGGTTGGATGTCACAAGCAAGCACTGACTGTTCTTTTTTGGGTGGGAAAGCAAAGATGTGTGTCTGCTATGGCACTAACAAGACTGTGTTGGTCTGGTTACCCTACATGTCTGGCACCCTGCCTGTTGTATGATTTAGTTATGGTTGATTACTGTTATCTCTAATGCATCCCTAATGGAGATGTATAGTGATCTCAGAGGATGGTTTTAGCCTCCTAGGTGTTGAGTCAGTGTGTGCTATGGCTTGTCTCATAGCCAATGCAAGGACTTACTGAACATGTCTATGTCTACCTACACCCACACTTGCTACTTGTTCCTCCTATGAGTCATCACTGGCTTGTGGCTGTGGTTACCTTGGCAATGTTAGTAAGATGTGTTCCCTATCCCCTTGATTATCCTTCTGCAGCTGTTTCCACTATATTAACTTGGGTAGCATAGCACATATTATGAGCATTGAGGAACACGTCGGTGAATTGTAATGATGCCCTCAGCCAGAGGTATGTAGGCACTGGCACTGTGAGTGCAGTAACTGAAAAACATGCTCTTTGGCATTACTAGTTGGACTGTGTGTCTCATTACAATGTTTGTGTGTGTGTGTGTGTGTGTGTGTGTGTGTGTGTGTGTGTGTGTGTGTGTGTGTGTGTGTGTGTGTGTATCTCCAGTGGGTTTCCTCAGCCATGGCTCCAGTGCATAGCATGCATCCACACCTAACTGAGCCTTGCAGATATCCCCCATAGCACAACTCTGGTGCAGTTGGGGAATGTGGCACATATGCAAGTCATGCTAACTGCAAGGGTTACCAGCACACACATTTCACATGATTCCCATTACATTACACATGACTTGGCAATTGTTCGAGAGGTAGACCTTATGGCTAACATAGACCCTACCCTATTCCACAAGTGTTGTTCTCTTGTGTACATGACTGCAATGTTTGGCACACATTACTGGAGAGTAGTGTGATATATGTTACAGCTGTAGCATACTTGTGATCCTGTCCGCAGAACTTATGTTAAAATATATGTCCTCTCTGCCATGTTGTAGCATTGCATGCAGGAATGTTCGGGAGGTACTGGATGCTGATGCCTATGACACACCAAGCATGTTGCCTGGTAGTCTGTTAATGGTACCTGTGGCTAACATGCTAACTTCAACACGTACCTTATATTCCACTGGGATGGGTTCCCTGTGTTTGGCTCTGTATGTGACTCAAGATTGCCAGAGGTTCCTCTACTGTGTTGTTGGCCTGCATTTACCCTCTCTGTTTATGGCTACTTGCAGCAGCATTGCCTTAACCTATAGCACACACAAGTGTAAGGAAATTGTAGCTGCTACTAACAATCTATCACTGCTTACATTGTATCTGTACTCCACTATTTCCTCACTGCACATATAACAAAGGGCATGGTGTCTACATTGATGCCTTATATCTTGTTGAGTAGCTCCATGGGATTGGTTGATTAGCATGCAATGCAGCAGTGCGTGCTGCAGTTAGCATCTCTGAAGCACAGACTAGGTCAGATGCAATCAATTAGTAATGTACACCATTATAAAAAGGCAAATGTGTTGCTAGGCAAACCAATGTGGATGAGTGTTGTATCAGAATTCAAACACAGTTACACATTTAAATTGGAACAGTAATTTTCGACAAACAAGTATTATACTCCATCAGGTATGTATCCATTTTGTTACCTAAATATTGCATATATTAGAATGTACTTAGGAATGACGTGAAGTAAATCAGTAAGCATTTGTTAGAACTGTACTCATGACATGGCCTTGTTTACCAACCATTTGAGAGGTACAGGGGATGTAGAGTAGGCCGAAATTCTAATGCTGTTTGATAACTATGCACACATATTTCTTGGATAGGTCAGAGCACTTTTGAATTTATACTGTTGTTTGGTTAGCACATTTGTCCCTTAGCCTGTCATATCATTTTTTTTTTGGGGGGGAGGGGAGAATCCCTGCTATGACACAAACTAAAGTGGACTGCTGTTTTGGATGTGTGAGCATAAGTGACTATCTGTTATGACCTACACAAGAATATGTTCATCATGCTACTCTCCTTGTTTTGTAGCTCCCGTGTTATTCGTTGACCACTGTGGAATCTTTAAATTGTAATCAAGTGGTGAATACTGAGAACCTTCCTGTACTGCCTTATCTGTACACAGTTTATTTGTACTTATGTGATCCTTATATGTGTTATCATTATTTTGTCTTTCAGTAAACAATATGCCCACTTGCTGTAGGCATCTATTGTCTGTAATAGTGACAGCAGTGTAAATTGTTTAACATTTATTGCACCATAGTAGTGCAGGTATTAATGTATTCCTGTTTTCTTTCCTTTTATCACAGGTGAACATGGAAGTGGTTCTGGGTCCCCTATGCCACCTGATTTCAGTGTCTCATCAGACTCTGATGATAATGGTGGCCAAAGTTAGGCACAGCAGGGGGTTTCAAAGGCTGATTCTGACACAGAGGTTGACATCCAGCGACCCCCCCCACGCCACATTATCACCAGGCACAGCCAGTATGCTTATGCATACTCAGTCCACTGACACCATAGATATTAGACAGTTGGAGGGCAAAGACATTGACCAAGGAAGTGTTGGTGCTACTGCTGCTTCAGTGACTGTTGACACTAGCTATAACCAAAGTGTTGGCAAGATGCCACACAGGTGGATTGATAGGGGTGCTTAGAGGAGGCCTGCTGTCCCTCCCCAACCTGTTGCAGGTGTCTCATCATGTGTCACTCAACATATGTTTAGGGCCATCATGGAGGCACAGCCACTTTCAGAAAGGAACTCCACGAGAATGCTCAGGGTTATAGATGCAGCACAATCTGACATCCATGACTGTCTCCACCGTGTTATTGATTCCCTGGATCAGTTGAATGACATGTTGAAATGGGATGTGTCTGTGAGGGAGGGCAGTGTATCTGTCATGGAACACACATTGTTTGTAATGGAACACCTGCTGGGAAGGGAGCATCAGCCTTGTGGGAGTAGGTCAGCAACTACTTCTGCCTTAGGATCAACATGGCCATACCTGATCACATTCCCAGAGTTGTAGTACATAATACATCCACTACTTCAGTAGGGAGTGTGTTGTCCACACTCAAACATAGCAAGCCATGGGGTCCTGGTCCTGGGCATTCCCATGAAGGGATCACATCCAGCAGACACTGGTCACCTTCAGGTAGTAGAACAGCATTTAACCTTGGGCGTGGAGGTGCCAGTGCAACTCCTGGCAAAGTCAGTTCTCATTTTTGGGAACTGAGATGATGAGTTGTCAGCTTTACCATGCATGGCTCACAGCTGTCTGACATACTGGCATGTAGGGCTAGCACTGAGCTTGACTGTGTTCGTGCAGACACTCGCACACCAGTGTCACATTGACGGCACCTACAGAGGGTCTATATTAGAACATCAAAGTTTCAAAACTTCGAATGTTCTAATATCGACCCCTATTCAGTGAAAGCTGAAAATATCAAAGCAACAGAAAACCAAATTTTTTCCTAGGGAAAGAATTTGGTTGTCTGTTTCTGTTGCTTCGGTATTTTCAGCACTTTGGTGGAAAGTTACGGGTCAGGTTCAGGTAAGTGTGCAACTGAGTGCAGGTTAGGTTAGTTAGGGTTAAGGTGCGGGTTAGGTTAGTTAGGGTGCGGGTTAGGTTTGTGTGCAATAGTGTGGACATGATGGTTAGGGCGGGTTAGGTGAGTTAGGGTTACGGCGCAGGTTAGGTATGTGTGCAATTGTGTGGACGTGAGGGTTAGGGCGGGGTAGGTGAGTTAGGGTTAGGGCCTGGGTGAGGTGAGTGTGCGATAGTGACAGACCTTAGGGTTAGGGTTTGGGTTAAGGTGAGTGGATAGTTAGTGGCATGTGTATAGTTTAGTGTAGGGTTAGGTGTAATATTTTAGGTGTATGTGTGTGGATTGCTGTTTGTTTGGTGTGCTTGTGCTGTGTGCATGTGTTTTGGAGCAGCAAAATTTTTCCCTAGGAAAAAATTCACTGTTCTGTATGTTCGATGTTTTCAGCTTTCGCTGAATAGGGGTCGATATTAGAACATATGAAGTTTTGAAACTTCAATGTTCTAATATAGACCCCCTACAGACACGCATGCAACATTTACATGGTCCATTTTGCCTGCTTCCCTTGCTTACTCATACAAGCACTCACCAGGCTTTTGTGACAGCTTAGTCCTCCTGAACCCCCACTCAACACCCTGTGCAAGTAATGATAACTGTGCCACATGCCTGTTGTCTATCTTTGGGATTCAGGGATACTAAAGCTATGTGTCTGATGCACACGGTGACTATCTATATTAATATGATGTTATTATCTTCATTTATACTGTTGAACTGATAACTATACCTGTCATTTAGATTGTACGTAGCCATTTAGACAGTTGCTAGCATAATAATTTATCTACTTTATAATGGATGTTGTTGTTAGGACTGTGACTTCAGACAATTAAATGTGTCTCATTAATACATCTAACTTTCTCTTTAAGGATTGTTTAGTACAAATGTATGGGTGCACATCCAAAGTCAACCCATCAGATTCAGAGATCAGGATTGTATATCAGCACTGAAGACAAATCTCATCAGAACAGTAATATAGTATAATGTTCCTTTATGCATGTATATCACCATAGGTTCTGAGGTTCATAGGATGTGACTAGGATATTGACCTGATTGTATTTAGAAGCATAGCCATTACATCACAATATAATATTAACAGTCAGATATAATGCATGGCCAAATTTTGTCTAGCAAGGACCACCCATGTTCAGGAGTGAAGCACCAATGATCCTTGTCAGATAACATTTTCACAGCAAGTCATCCAGCCTGTCCTTCAATAGGGTAATGTAGGTGCTTTGTTTGACATGGATTTGAAGTCTACTGTAGGGAGAGATGACCTTTGAGAGATGTATCTGCCTCTCCAGCATGTCCTATGTATCTCATAGTGTACATTGAGGTCCCAGGAACAGGTAACTCGAATCCCACATTACTTACACATGTGCAGCATTTTTATCCCATTTTGGCCACAGATAGCCTTGTAAGGGATACATAATCAACCTCAAAGCTGTCTATATGATACTGCACACAGTGACAGATATGTCAGTCTTCCCACAGAAAACACATGTTGGAGACCCTCTGATGTTTTATTATAGTTTCATACATGTATCTGCCCTGGGTCATTTGCATAGCTACACAGATGTTTGCAGCTATTTCGCCATGTGTGTGTACGTACTATAGGTGTAATAGAATAATTTAGAATACTGTGCCTTTGTCTAGTTGACACATTCTTACTTATTAACTTACTTTTACTGTGCCTGCTGGGGTGACCAGAGTAGCTGACACAGGGGGTGACCACCTCCCATCCTCTCCCACCCCATCCTCTCTCGTCAGAAGATCTCTAGAGAGAAGAGAGTCAGGGGCTCTGCCCTAACATCTACTGGGATTTTTTTGAGAGTTAGGGGAAACTCTACTGGAGTTAGATGTTCTGTATCAGCGTATTTCTTCTATTATTTGTTGACCTTTTGAGGGTTCCTCTGGATGGTTTTTTATGTCTTGATGGATTTGATTTTTGCTGTGGGCCAATCCGGTTGTGGACATGGGCTTGTACGCCTGGCACGAGCTGTACTGAGAGCCTGGGTATGCTACTGAATAGAGCTGAGTTTTCTTTAGCCCACATGACTGAGGTCTGTCAAGTTGGTGCAGGTGTCTGATAAAATACATGTCAAAGGGTAGATTATAATCATTAATAAGGCCGATTAGGGCCGAGTATAGGGAATTGCTAACATATATTGCTATTGCTGTAATTCCATTGCTAATCAGATGTAAGATGAAGAATGTCTACCTCCCCACAGTAGACACAGGTTGCAGTTAACATGTGTTCCAAGGTCTATCAATGCAGAAGTGGGGAATAGTGTACTCATGGTTATTTTATAATAAGCAGGAACATTTATTATCACAGGGTATGCTGATGTATTTCTGTGCAGTTCATGTAACACCCATGGCTTTGACAGAAGTCATTAGCGTCACACACACACTCTGTTTTGTTCAGGACTTCTGAGGCATATATGTCAAACATGAGTGGCCACAGCACTGACACTTCTGTTACCACACAGGTGACATGTCTGCTGCTTGATGTGAGGTCTCACACTGTGATTGAATGCTGTTGTTCTGTGATCCATTTGCAAACCAACTGATAACATAGGATTTAATATTCACCTTCATTAGTTTCCCACTGACAACAAATGTTGGATTGTGTTGAAGGCCTTGGCCAAGTTACGATAGGATGTGTGCACATCTTTGACTTTGTGTATGTCTCTGGTCACAGTCTTGAATCCCACCAGTTTTTGCAGCCACAAGATACCCTTGAGAACACCTAACTGGAACACATCTAGTGTTTGGAGGTCACCTATTTCCTTGTGTCATCTGAGATGCATGCAAACTGTATACATTGCCTTACAGCAGAGGTTGCATAAAGTTATGGTTCTATAATGGCCTTGTATTTGCCAGTCATCTCTTGTGTGGTTGGAAAATGGTCACTGTATTCCATTCAATGTGGACAACAGTAGTATGCAGACTATGGTTGAACATGGTGCCTAGGGGATTAGCTCACTGTTGAAGCACACGAAGAACACAGGCCAGAATGCCATCTGCTCCCATGGACACTGTACTCCTAGTCTTAGAGAGAGCAGTAATAACTTTCTCATTGTAGATATCACAGATTGGAGATAATGCTGCACACATGGTTTGTAGTAGACTTGGTGGTGGCAAGGGGGCACTTTTCAGCCAAACATGTCTGTTATCAGGTTTGGAAGTTATACTGGGTCAGTGTGTGCACTGTCATATACAATTTGATCCAAATACCTCTGAGTTACATATAAATTTATATACTTATATACGGTCTATATTATAACAGTGAATGTTTAAAATAATGAATGCTGTATAATCGACCCTAAAATATTGAAATGGAAAAATGATGGACACATGGAACAGCAATTTTTTTCCCAGGGAAAACAGCGATTTTTTTCAGGGAAAAAAAATCGCTGCTCCATAACAAAAAAAAAAAAAAACACAAATGCAAAATAAAATCCACCCCCCTACTTAAATATACCAACTCAGAGACTACATCACAGTGCAGGAAATGGCAAAGTCCCAAAAACGGTAAGTGTTCGCTGATTTAATAGGGAACCTACATATATATATATATATATATATATATATATATATATATATATATATATATCAGTTTGCAGGTGTATATGAAGAAAGCCTTCCCTGGATATGTTGTGTAAATCAGTACCATAGCTGCTCTGTGAGGGGTTTTCAAGGTGTCTTATTTGCATGTTTACACTGAGGAGAGTGGCCTATCAGTCCTGGATTCTGAATGTTGTATTTGTAAACAGCAGCTTCTTTCAGTTACTGTATAATGTAGTGATGACAAACATCTACCAGTATGGTTTGTATTTTCCGTGGGATCTTTGTGTGTGCCTATCAGGCGTGGCTGTGTGCATACATTTGTGCAGATGTGTAGACAGGGCATCAGGGAGTAAGTTACTATAGCTGTCAATGTCCTTTGTGGAAAATGTGTCTTGGAGGTTTTTACCTTGGATGATGTTTGTGAACCTGCCCCCCCCCCCACACACACACACCTTTGGGGAGTTCAGTAGCTATATCTACTTTGAAACATACCACCTTATGATTGGATTAACAGTGCGGGCACTACACATGTGCCTTTACATTTTTCACTCATATTGTTGAGGTACAGGTCTGGAATATGAGATAACCTTGTGGGGTGGTGCAGTATTTTGTCCATGGCATTTCAGTTCACAAACTCCAGGTAATATTGTGCAAGTGAGTTTTTTGTCCTATAATTATCCTGATCAATGGATGAATACTTTCTCACCACTGCCTGTGTTGTTTTGTTCTACCTTAATTGTTCCATGTAGTAATATATAGGCTGTGTGGCCTTTTGTGTTTGTGGATGGTGATCTATTAATGGCGATAACATGAAGGGGTTTTCTATCCACAGTATGTTGGACATAAAATAACTCCATATAATTATCTTCTCTAAATAGTCTTGAGTGTAATAATCTTCAATGTAAATAGATACAATACCTGTTGTTGTTCACACAACTTTCATTTGCTGTCTGGTTGTTTGGAAGGTACTGTAGCCTTGCAAGCCCAAAGTACTTACTGCAGCCTTGAATCAGGTTTCTGTGACTGCACAGACATCAGCATCTTCACTGCTATGAGTGTTGACAGGGAGTGCAGTTTAAGATGTGAATTCCTGGTGTTTAGCAGCATGGCCCTTACTTTGTTGGAGTTGTACATTTTCACATTGGTTATTCTGCTTTTGTGACCTTTCGTAATAAAGGGATTATGACACAGTCAAGTGGCTTATGTCTGGCAAAGCAGCGTGCTCTATCCACCATGTCATCTCACACTGACAGGTACTGTATAACCTTAAAATTACACCAAAAACTTAGGCAAATTCAGAGAATCTGTTGTTCTTTATATAGTGGTATCATCCTAGGCGAGAGTATAATACTGCTCAAACATAGAGACATATTTATCTTAGACCCATATTTTGATAAGTCAATCATTTGTATGTTGAAATATTTCCTATAATCACGTCTCAAGTTGTGCATACCAAGATGAAGTATGGTGGATTAAGAGTGGAACTTGTTGTTGAGAGAATTGACTGTATGTGTGCTGTGACAACCGTGTCTGCCACATAGCTGACACTAAGCATATTTTTCTTTAAGCTGGTGAGTGGGGCACCTGTACAGCTCACTGTACAGTCAGCTATTATGAAAACCTTTGGCATACATGCCCATTGCCTTAAGCACTTCTATAGTGAGATAGTGGTGATCATATTTCTTATGTGTTTTGTCTACTTGTAGCCTGATTGTATTTAGGATTGTGTCTGCTGTTTAGGCTGGTTTGTGAGGAGTACCTCTGCACATGATGGTTTGTGTTGGGTGTACATTATGAGTAGGAATCAAGGTATGTGAGTGGACAATCTGTTTAGTGTTACCCTTCATGAAGCAAGAGAGCACTGATAACAGATTCCTACTATAGGTGGATCTCTTGAAATTTTTACTTCAGTGATGTAGGAGATACAGGCTACTCAGTGCACATGATGCATTATCTGCACTGAGTCACAAACCCCATGTCAACTATGCTAGCAGGGGAAACGGAGGGGAAATGATAGGTGATAATGGGAGGTTTGAACCTAGTATCTGCAGAGATAATGCAAAAAGGAGAGGTATATGTGATCCGACTGCTATTTTCAGGTGCCTAATCTATGGGGTATACATTATGATGTCCTTCATAAGGTGGCTCAATACCACTGTTATTGATATGTAAGTGGGTAAATTTCTGCTTGTTATGCAACAGAGGTTCTGACAGCTAGAAGTGCTTTGCTACATAGCATCAAACATTTTTATTTGAAAGCAAGTGTATTGATGTTTCTACATGCATGAGGTCAAAGTGTTACAACCTCTGCACACAATCCAGAATAGGTAATAGAAAGACGCACTGTTAAAGCCCAGATTAACTCCAGACACACTAACCATTCAAACAGATACTCCTACTGTGAACTCCTGCCACAAGTGTACAGACTGGGTTTATCCAAACACAGATGTCATCATCTTCTTCCTATTCTTTTGGATAGTACCATTAGGGCTTGTCACAGCAGATCATCTGCTTCCATTTCTACCTGTCCTCTGCATCTTGCTCTATCACACCAACCACCTGCATGTCCTCTGTCACCACATCCAGAAAACTTATCTTAGGCCTTCCTATTTTCCTCTTACCTGGCACCTCCATCCTTAGCATCCTTCTCCCAATATAGCCAGCATCACTCCTCAACACAATGTCTAAACCAACACAATCCCACCACTCTGTCTTTGTCTCCAAACAATACAACATGAGCTGACACTCATATATGTGGTTAATACTCCTGTCTAGCCTCAGCACACACAATGCAAATCAGAACCTCTGGGACTCTGCCAACACCTGTTATGACTCCTGTCTTTTTGTCTGTGGTGCCATCTGCAACCCATATGACATAGCTGGCCTCACTACCTTCTTGCAGACCTCCCATTTCAGTCTTATTGGTACCCATCTCAAAACTCACTCCTGACACTCTTCACCACCCACTTCATCCTACATGCTCTCTCTTCTTCACCTGTCTTCCACACTCACCATTACTCTGAACTGATGATCCAAAGTATTTCACATCATATGCCTTTGCTAACTGTACTCCCTGCATCCTAACCTTAACTATATCCTCCCTCTCACTCACACACATATATACTGTTTTAGTCCTGAGGGCCTTCATTCATCTCCTGTGTAGAGCATATCCCCAACTTCCCAGGGTCTAATAAACCTGTTCCCTACTCTCAATACAGATCACAATATCATCATCAAAAATCATAGTCCAGGGGAACTCCTGCGTGATGTAATGTGTCAGCCTGTCCATCACTATTGCAAATATGATGTTTGTGCATACAATAGTAGGAACGTCAATGTTGTCTATCTTATATAGGATGAGGTGACATCTACCCATCTGTCAGGCCAATGTGTGACCATAGCCTGTTGTGAAGTATACATATCTAATAATCTGATATCAATGATGACATTAGCAGTGTCTGCTGAAGACAAGATGACAGTCTCCCTTAGGCTGCTGTTAAATGCGTTGTATAACTTCCACCAACAGCTCATACACATACACACACAGTTGATTGCAGTTAGAACAGAACCCCTACATATCTAAGTTTACATACCACAGAGCAGGGTACTCTATTTAAGCACCACAGCACAAGTATGATTTTCACAGGACTGCAGCTAATCTTATGGTAAATTACATCAGCAGGTCATGTGGAGGACAAGAGTTTGGAGGAATGCCTTGACTGGATGTTGGTGCTAGCACAAAAATAGTACAAAACCATGCCATTTCAGAAGTCAGTGTGGGATACACACTTACATCATACTTTATGGAAACACACACACACACACACACACACACACACACACACACACACACACACACACACACACACACACCAAGTTGACTGCAGTGAGAATAGAACCCCTATCAGTCTAGGTTTGCATACCACAGATCAGAGTATTTAACACATGCATCACAGCACAAGTCTGATTTTAATAGGACTGCATGTAATCTTATGGTAGATGACATCAGCAGACCACATGGGGGACAAGAGTTGGCAGGCCTGCTTTGACCAGATGTTTGTGCAAGCACCGAAACAATGGAAAACCATGATATTTGGGAAGTTGGATTGGGATACACAATCCCACTTTTGTTTATACACACACACACACACACACACACACACACACACACACACACACACACACACACCCTTGACTGCAGTGAAATTAGAAGCCCTACCTATCTAAGTTTATGGACAACAGATCAGACTACTTAATGCACACACCACAGCTCAAGCCTGAATTATGTAGGACTGCAGGTAAACTTATACCAGATGACATAAACAAGCCATGTGTTTAGCAACAGCTTGGGAGGCCTGCCTAGTCACATTGCTTCGTAGTGTCATCTGAAGCTAGTAGCCTAGCAGACAAATACTGTTTAGTAGCCTGGCTGTATAACAACAATACCCTTATTGACCCTATTTGTCTGTTTGCATTTGGATGAGCAAGCCTGTGATCACCATCAATTGGCCCTGTCTATAAGGGAGAACACAACATTTATTTTATTAATTTATTTAATTTTTCTTTTACATTTGTTAACTGGGAAATTCTGACTGGACTAGGTCCATTTTCAGCAGAGGTTCAGGGAGAAAATCTCCACATTGGTTAATAACAGTTGATATTTTTATACAGAATTGTAAAACAGAAAAGGTACATTATAAAACAGAAAAACAGATATTCATATTGAAATATAAAGACAGTCAAGGCACTTTTCAGCAATTAGAGAAGTTTAAACAGCAAGGATTAGGAGGTATAAGTTGTACAGTGGTTGATATATGTGTGGAAAATTCATTATGACCCATGGTTGTTTTGCTTGTTGGTGTTGTTGCTGTTGGGGAAACAAAGGGATGTCTTTTCAATATATGTACATATGCTCCTATTGTGCCCTGAATTTGCAATGTTTCCACATGTAGTCTTAGGGGAAACATGGTATCTGAGAATGATAGGGCACCATAACTGTCTATATTTTCGCATAATGTCCAGATGTTTGACTCATATTTTTAGTCTGTTTCACACAAAGTTATGGTTTTCTGGAAAATCCATGGCAAATCATTGAGAAATGACATCAGAAAATAATGGCAAACATCTGAATTTCACACGTCACATCCTTCTTAAAATTCATGCTAATGCAATGTCTGTTAATCTATCACCTTTCTGTTTGTAAGTGCAATATTTAAAAGGGGTCACTATTTTTGGGCCTTTGTTCCCCCATTATTTGTGAATTTCTCCTGATTTCCTGCTCGAAGAGCTTGTGAGGTATGTAGGGCACTTATGGACATAGATAGACAGATAGATAGATAGATTGACAGATATAGATACAGTAGATATAGATATAGATATATGTATATATATATATATATATATATATATATATATATATATATATATATATATATATATATATATATATATATATATATATATATATATATATATATATATATATATATATATATGTATATATATGTATCTATATATATATATATATATATATATATATATAGATATATATCAAAGCATGAGAGAGAGCGCTATATCGTGAGAAGCATGGGATTTGCTCTATGGTTAAGTGTATACACATGTCCCTCTGTCTTTTTCTTACTGTTTGCACATAAGTAAGCAGTGCACAAACACAAGGTGCATTGCTCACATCTGAGTCTTAACATTATATGGGTCTATATTACGTGATCGAATGGTGAAATAGTCGAACATGTAATAGTCGACCCGTAATAATTGAACCGCCACAATACCAAACAGAAAAGAAAAAAAGAAAAACCAACCCAAACAAACCATTTAAATGCTCTACACAGGGGGGGGCAAGCCCCCCTGCACCGCCCACACCCCCAGCTACTTGAATATACCAACTCCAAGATTGCACTACAGTGCAGACAATGGAAAACTTCCATTTTCACACTGTACAGAGATCTCCATTGAACCATTCGACATTGTGGCGGTTCGATTATTATGGGTCGACTATTACGTGTTCGATTATTTGACCATTCGATCATGTAATATAGACCCGATTATGTAATATATATAGCTATTACGACAGCCCACTCCTATCTGTACTCCAGGTCATGATTTCCTAAGTACTAATGACAATAATTGAATGTATCCAGTGTCTGTGGTCAGTGGTCAGACATAAATTCTATTTCCTCTTTCACTGTTTCTGCACTGCTGCACTCCACACAAACCAGCTAAACCTTATCAAAAAGGTTTTAAACATGCGACACATCATGCAAATGTGGAATTAAGACCAGATAAAGCTGGTAACAGTATGTGACACACAGTCACAGTCTTAAAAAACAACCTATTGTTAGTACACATTCAAAACCTCTACTTATATCAGGATTCAAACTCAGAATTACAGATTTATCAGACAGGATGGCTGCCTTGGTCCTTTTGGCCACAGAAGCCGCTTGCCAAAACAGGGGTCATTCATCACACAACCACCTGCATAACAATGTACACTGCTATACATGAGTTACCTAACACATACAATGTATGATCAAATCAACAGTATTCTCCTGGAAATGTGGGGGATAATAACTGTAACAAACACCGACATAACGTGGGTTTGGGGGTAGCATAGATCATTTACTATTTTGGCAGTTACAAGGGGACATCTCTGTTTTGGGGGGGTAGGGGAACAAACCACATCTATTGCTAGGATACAGACAAGTCTGAAGTCAGACACTGCAATGTATAGCCTCACTTTCTAACTTCTGTCTTGAATGATGTACCAGTAATCTGCTGCAGTAGGACTGTATGAAGGTTTCATGCATGAGGCCTACTAATTAAAAATGGACACATACTAGGAAAAAAGTGTTTGTTGTCACGTTACTTTAATTTCTGTACAAATACACCACTGTTTACTTGCATACTGTACCAGGTTCATAGATACAAAGCAAAATATCATAATACTCTACAAGACTACAGTGTAGGTTAAGGACCTACCTTGCAAATGCAGCAGTTGACACAACTACATTTCAGTGCTGCCTCTGTCTGATGCAAGCAGCACACAGCCAATACATGGATAGGTACAGGTCTTGTGAGTTGCCTGCCATCGTTTTTAATGTATGTATGTGAGTAGAAGAAAGGTATTAGTCCCTAGGTCCCTAAGTGGTCAGTGAATGTGCTATGCATTGTCTCTTAGCCAAAGCAAGGGCATACTGAGCATGCCTATGTCTGTTTACAGGGACAGCAGCTGGGGGTTTCTCCAAGTCCTCCTGTGACTGTGACTGTGGTGACCTAGGCATTGGTGGGGGGATGTGTGCCCCTTCTCCTTGCTCATCCTGCTGCAGCTGTTTCCACAGAATCAGATTGTGAACCATAGCATATACTGTAAATATTTGTGTACATGTACGTGGAGTATACTGAAAGGCTCCACCAGCTATATCTATATCTAGATACTGGAACTGTGACTTGAGAAACCCAAACACATGGTCTATGATGTTCCTAGTTTATATGTGTGCCTCATTATGGCATTCTTCCATGAGTGTGTGTGCATTTCTGATGGGTGTCATCATCCATGGTTCCAGGGCATAGCCAGCATTCCCCAGAAAATGGCCCTGTGGGTTGTCCCCCTTAACAAACATCTGGTACATCTGTGATATGTGCCAGATATGAGAGTCATAATAATTGCCAGGGTTGCCAGCACATACATTCACATGACTTGGCAGTTGATGGAGTGGTATCCCTTGTGGTTAATGTAGATTCTACTCTACTCACCAGGTGGTGCCTTGATGTCTGCATGAGTACAGTCTATGGCAGCCAGTACTTCAAGGGTAGTGCACTACATGATAGAACCATTGAATATTGCTGGCCTTCTCCTCAGAGGATAGGGGAAATGATATGTGCTCACTGGCATGTATGAGCATAGCATCCAGATGGAGAATCCTGGATGCTGATGCCTGTGACATTCCCATCATGTCCCCAGTTGGGCCTTGAAAAGTACCTGTAGCTAATATCCTAAGGGCTACACATACTTAGTTTCCAGTGGGATGGGTTCCCCTTGTTTGGCTCTGGGTCTGAGTAGAGGGTTGCAGAACTCACAGAGTTCTTGTAATATCTCCCTGTCCACCCTGTAGCACTCTACAATCTCCAGCTCATTTAGCACCTGTAAGTTTACCCTGGGCTTGAACTCTCTTCTCTTTCTCGGCCTAGGCCTATTGTCATCAGCACCAGCAGCATTGACTTCAGCCTCTAGCACATGCAGATGTAGAATAGCTGCATCAGCCCCTAACATTGTGTCAGTCAAAATTTCCTTGTCTTTACTCCAATGGTCTTAAAGTATTGAGGGAAAATCAGAATGTAAGCTGTAGGCATACTTTATACATTTCTTGAGAAGGTCTACCATGTAGGATTGGCTAATTAAGATGGAATTCATCTCCTTAGGATATAATTAACATTATTTAAAGGTCCTGCTTCAGTGCACAGAGTTCAGCTGTGCATAATTAAGGTAAACCATGCAAAATGTTATACTTTCATCCCTGTTGTCATGAAACATACATAAAATGCTAATTACTGCAAGTTACACCTCATTTCTATAAGCTGCAATGTCAGAACAGTATGAGAAAAGTTTCCATACCCTGTACTTGAACCCAGGACCATCTGCACTCCAATCCAATACCTCACACCTGTAGTTATGCAAAATTCCATAATTGGAGGCTATCAGCAGAGCGAAGTCCCAATTACTGGGTTTGCACGATGCCCGGCAGTGCTCAGAAACGGTAATTGAATGAATCCATTTTCTATTTTTGGATGTCTAGCTCATGTCTGATACGTGGGTGGTCTGTTCACGCAAACAAGGTATGCATCACCAAAACCATTTCCAGAAAGAGGCACACTGCGCAAACATGCAAAATACACCAAAAAAAAAAAAAGTGACCTGACACCCCCCCCCCCCGATGTCATCGACATCCATTGGAAACATAAACACAGTGTAGGCGCTTACACAAAGTGAACATCCCTACATGGTTCCTGCTTTTTGTGCTTCAACAAATTCACTGATATTTTCACTCATTTGTATAATAACCATGCTGACAGCCTGGAATCTGCACAGTTGGTAGCCGTGTAAGCTGGGTAACAAGTGCACAAATTTAAAGACACAAGGCAGGGTATTACTTTACCTCTCATGACACTACATTATACTCCTTTTTACATGACATTTCTGGTATTCATATTTAAAACCTTTTGTGGCAAGATCCGCACTGTGCACACATGAGGTAAAAAATGTATTTAAATTTATACTGATCTGACACACTTCCCTGATGCTTTCGGACATCCACAGTGTATATATTGCCCATTATAGGTGTGTTGTTACCTTTTCATGGGCATTCTGTCCATATTTCTGGACTATTACATGCCCTTGCTTCCATGTAGACTCCTGTACCTGGAAAATTTCCATGTACACTACCAACACTGACATGGGGTCTACATGGTTGTGCTTAAGGTTGTCAGATCACTTCACCATGCTGGTTCACTTTATTAGCATAAATTTCAGGTACTTATGCTGAAATATGCATTCCATGAAAGTTTCCGATATTGTACAATTGCTCCTCGCTACACGGAGTTTAATGAATGTAAACGTCACTGCACCCATGTTCGCATTGCACCACAATATGCACACAGAAAAAATGACCATGTAAGCTTGATTGAATTTGCACCTATAAGCAGTGTTAATGTTTGCAACTAAAAATATGTCAGTATGGTTTGTTGTCATTTATATAAATGCATGATTGCCTCTGTCATAAGTGATAATTTAATAAAAATGTTTCTTGTTTAAAAAAAAATGATCAACACAATTCATCAGAATTTTTTGATGAAGTCAGTTGATATTTTTTA
>NC_056727.1:814190818-814290818 GCF_019279795.1 Protopterus annectens
AAACGGCAATAAAGGTTCTGCAGATCCTCTGATTTCCACCACAATAACTTTAATGCTCAAATAGCAACACAGCACAGATGGTCCACATGAAACACACACATAATACAGAGACAATCGATGTTAAGCGCTTTCATCTGCCGATTGCAGACTTCCTCAGAACATTACATTTAAAAATAACCCTGGTATTTAAACTATATTTGGCGCCAAAACAACTCAAATGATTTAAAGGCACATACATATTTATATTGCACATCTCTCTATAGTTAAAAATGTATAAATATAAATGGTATATATAACTTAGAATTGCTTGTGGATAATCTTACAACAATTTCAGACTTCTCCATAATTATAAAGCTTACAATTAATAATTCTGATAATTAAATAAATATTATAAAATCATTAAATATATCCATATATGAAGCCTATCTAATAACTACTTAGATTCATTTTACAATAATGCAATAAATATAATTAATATAATAAAAATATGTGATAGTCTCATAATAAATAATAAATAGTCTGAATAAATATTAATAATAATATAAAATACTTTTGTAAGAGATATCACCTTCAAATTCCTAACAAACTTTTGTATTCCTATCATTCACATTTTTAGGAAAGGTTTAATACTTATAAAGTCATTGAGCCCAGGAGTTCGTGTGGCGTCTGTTAACATCTGCCACTTACTCTCTTTACAGGCTAATTTGTTTTTCCAATCTCCTCCTATTGGATTTAAATATTCCTGATCTATGATTGTGAATGTAAAGGAATGTTGTTCTCCTGCCTCTTTGATGTGTCTGTACAAAGCATTCTTCTGGTCTTTGATTTTAATTCTATAATAATGTTCAGAATCCGCTTTTAATTGTCTCTCAGTCTTTCCTATGTGGCTGGGCAGGATTTACATTTGGCTAAGTACACCTGTTTTGTATGACAGCACCCTCCCTACTCTTAATTTTTGTATGATTCACATCTTCTAACTTTATGTGGGTAGTAGTATTAATATATTGACATTGTTTACAATTTCCACATTTTCTAGTATATACATCTGTGTTCTTTTTATTCATTCCTTGACTACCTGTCTTTTCTAATAATTTCTTGATGTTTGTCCTATATACAATAGTCGGTTTACACTCCAACTTATCTCTAGTGGCTTCTGTAACAGTAATAATATCCCAATGTCTCACCACTATCTCCTTAATGTAATTGACATATGGTGAATATGTCAACACACATACTCTTCCTTCCTTAAATATGTTTTCTGTAGGATTTTTGTGTGACTTCTTGTCTGCCCATTAAGGGTATATATTTTTGATTCCATTCTGAGCTGACATATTTAATAGTATCTTCCAATAATTCTATGGGATAACCTCTGTCCTTAAATAATTTATAAATAAAAGTCATCTCACTTTCCATATCTATTTTAGTTGATGACATTCTTGCTCCCCTTATACATTGGCCTTTGACTATATTTTTGAAAATGTGTCTAGGATGATTGCTACTGAAATATATGTAGTCATTTGAAAATGTTCCTTTTCTGTGCACCTTAGATGCGTACCCGTCATCCAACTTATATATGAATGTGTCCAAATACGAAATACCACTTTCACTTATATTGTACGTGAACTTTAAAAACTCTGTGGTGGTATTAATGTATTCCATAAATTTCAATATATCTTCCTTATCACCTTTCCATAAAATGAAGATATCGTCTAAAAACCTGGCATAAAACATTATATTGTCCTTGTATATACTATTAAATACATAAGTGTTCTCCCATTCTAGCATGAATAAATTGGCAAATATGGGTGCACATGATGCACCCATTGCCACTCCTTTATTCTGTCTAAATATCTCACCTTCATATGATATATAGTTGTGGTCTAGAATCAATGACATCATATCTAGAATAAGTACAATTTTATCCCAACTTAAGTCAGAATATGTTCTCAAGCTGTTACAAAAATAGTCTAAACCTTCTTCTTTCGGTATACAAGAGAACAAATCACATACATCTATCGTCACAAACTTATATTCTATATTACACACCTGTGGTGTTAATTTACTTAAAAACTCCCATGAGTCTATCATCAAATGTGGTATATTTTTGTATATATTTTTGACCCATCTATCAATAGTATATCCAATGTTAAAAGTTTTCGATTTTGAACCTGAAATAATGGGTCTGAAGGGTGGTTGAAGTATTGATTTGTGAATCTTATGTGCCATCATAGGATATTCTATCCGTATGAAGTCATACACTTCCTTGGTAATTCTATTGTCTAATAAGTATTCTTCTATGAATAAGTCTATACGCCTATATCCTATGTTTGTTTGATTCAAGGATATGACTTCATAATTACCTGATTCGTATAAAATTTTATGTATAGCAGCTTTATATTCATGTGTCGGATATATTACCACCCCTCCCCCTTTATCTGGTCTCATTATTCTAACGTCAGGATTCTTTATTAATTTGTTCAAGCATTCTCTTTCTTCTATACTTAAATTGTCCTTTTCTACATTGTACTGTTGTTTATTCCTTATAACATTCCTATTGAATTTATAAATGTCATTACAAACCATATTCTCATAGTGACTGACAATAGGGTTACTTATGGGAATGTAACTACTCTTTTTCTTTAACATCCCTTCTACATGGGGTCTATCTTTTTCACTTGCATTGAATTGTATAGATAAATTCAGCTTTCTACAGAATAACTTAACATCTTTAATGCTTTCAACTAATTTGAAACTAGAATTGGGTATAAATTTCATGCCTTTAGCTAGCAATGTATAAAATTCCTCTTTTACTATAAAATCTGAATAATTATATACGTTAAAACCGTTAAAAGTGCTCATGATCTGTGTACTATATAAGTTCTCTGTTTTGTCTACTACATTATTATCTGGAGACTCTCTGTCATAGTCACTCGTGACTTCCTTTTTCCTTAACACATTATCCACTGCTTCATCTTCTTCTAAAATTTCTTGTTGAATTTGTTGTAATGGTATGGGTTTTTCCTGTATGTGGGATGAAATCTTCCCCCCTGAAAATTTTCTTGATGTTCATCTCTCATTTCTCTCTCACTGTACTTCCTATCTATGTGTGTGGACTTCCTTTCTAATGGCCATATGTATGCTTTATTGGCCCTATATGCTTCCACATCCCTATCTAACTTGCCATGTTTTCTTTCAAATACACTTTGTGCCTGTTTGTCAGCAAGATAGAATTGTTTATTATATAGTTCCTTCCATGTATTAAATTCATTATGTAGTAATATGCTGTGATTTATAATTTCTACTTCATGAATGAGAGTTGATATTTTCTCATCATTATGTTGTATTAATAAATTCATATATTTAATCCCAAATTCATCAAACAAATTATTAAATTCAAACTTAACTTGATCATTATATACCAATCCCATAGGTAGTTTAAAAAATCTGATTCCCTTAGGGACAACTTGAATATTTATACATTTATTTAAATATGCATTGTCTACCTTTAAATTCCTAATAAGTGTTAACTTTTTGCCAAAATTAAAAATCATTTCTTTTAAAGAATTACTATTGTTTACCACTTGAGGGCGTGGTGTTTGATATACAGTGTTAAAATCATAATCATTATTTATAAATAAATTAAAAACATCATTTACATTAGTAACTTCTTTGTTTCTACTGCCCTTCTTATTTAGAGTCTCGTTTACAAATATGGGCTTATTAGGGCTTGACACAGTTTTTTTGTTAAAAGTACCTTTAGTTGTGCCCTTTTCTTTGTTTCCTGCGGTCGCATATGTTTTAAGCACTGTGTGTGCCTTAGGTATAGCCTAACTGTGTCAGTTCATTCACCTCAGGGCTTGTCTGCGTGTCCTCACCGATATCAGCCATGCCTGCAGCAGCAACTAGGAAAGCCTATGGAGAAGTCTGAAATTGTTGTAAGATTATCCACAAGCAATTCTAAGTTATATATACCATTTATATTTATACATTTTTAACTATAGAGAGATGTGCAATATAAACATGTATGTGCCTTTAAATCATTTGAGTTGTTTTGGCGCCAAATATAGTTTAAATACCAGGGTTATTTTTAAATGTAATGTTCTGAGGAAGTCTGCAATCGGCAGATGAAAGCGCTTAACATCGATTGTCTCTGTATTATGTGTGTGTTTCATGTGGACCATCTGTGTTGTGTTGCTATTTGAGCATTAAAGTTATTGTGGTGGAAATCAGAGGATCTGCAGAACCTTTATTGCCGTTTCCAGCTAGCCGGCTTACTGGAGTATTGAGTTGCTTCATACTACATTGGCTTTCCTTGTTGCTGCTGCAGGCATGGCTGATATCGGTGAGGACACGCAGACAAGCCCTGAGGTGAATGAACTGACACAGTTACGAGCGGAAGTTACTGGTCTACATGCCGAGATGAGAAAACTCTCCAACATGTTTCAAAGTTTAATGGAATTAAATAAACCAGCGTTAGACAAACATTTGGAGCAGGTAAACCAGCACAACGCAAATATGCATTGCTGCTCTAAAAAAGAAATCGTATTAACTGTTGGTACGAGTTCTGACACAGATATACCAAACGGACAGCCCAGTCCAGTAAACTGTTTATCGGACACTCACAGAGAGTCTTTAGAGATGATACAAACTGATGACAAATTTGTTTTATCCCCAGACAAAGACTTTACCTTCGATTTCAGCATGCTGCATGATCGTTTGGATATAGAGAGGAAAGGGGCTATACCTAAGGCACACACAGTGCTTAAAACATATGCGACCGCAGGAAACAAAGAAAAGGGCACAACTAAAGGTACTTTTAACAAAAAAACTGTGTCAAGCCCTAATAAGCCCATATTTGTAAACGAGACTCTAAATAAGAAGGGCAGTAGAAACAAAGAAGTTACTAATGTAAATGATGTTTTTAATTTATTTATAAATAATGATTATGATTTTAACACTGTATATCAAACACCACGCCCTCAAGTGGTAAACAATAGTAATTCTTTAAAAGAAATGATTTTTAATTTTGGCAAAAAGTTAACACCTATTAGGAATTTAAAGGTAGACAATGCATATTTAAATAAATGTATAAATATTCAAGTTGTCCCTAAGGGAATCAGATTTTTTAAATTACCTATGGGATTGGTATATAATGATCAAGTTAAGTATGAATTTAATAATTTGTTTGATGAATTTGGGATTAAATATATGAATTTATTAATACAACATAATGATGAGAAAATATCAACTCTCATTCATGAAGTAGAAATTATAAATCACAGTATACTACTACATAATGAATTTTATACATGGAAGGAACTATACAATAAACAATCCTATCTTGCTGACAAACAGGCACAGAGTATATTTGAAAGAAAACATGGCAAGTTAGATAGGGATGTGGAAGCATATAGGGCCAATAAAGCATATATATGGCCATTAGAAAGGAAGTCCACACATATAGATAGGAAGTACAGTGAGAGAGAAATGAGAGATGAACATAAAGAAAATTTTCAGGGGGGAAGATTTCATCCCACATACAGGAAAAACCCATACCATTACAACAAATTCAACAAGAAATTTTAGAAGAAGATGAAGCAGTGGATAAGGTGTCAAGGAAAAAGGAAGTCATGAGTGACTATGACAGAGAGTCTCCAGATAATAATGTAGTAGACAAAACAGAGAACTTATATAGTACACAGATCATGAGCACTTTTAACGGTTTTAACGTATATAATTATTCAGATTTTATAGTAAAAGAGGAATTTTATACATTGCTAGCTAAAGGCATGAAATTTATACCCAATTCTAGTTTCAAATTAGTTGAAAGCATTAAAGATGTTAAGTTATTCTGTAGAAAGCTGAATTTAGCTATACAATTCAATGCAAGTGAAAAAGATAGACCCCGTGTAGAAGGGATGTTAAAGAAAAAGAGTAGTTATATTCCCATAAGTAACCCTATTGTCAGTCACTATGAGAATATGGTTTGTAATGACATTTATAAATTCAATAGGAATGTTATAAGGAATAAACAACAGTACAATGTAGAAAAGGACAATTTAAGTATAGAAGAAAGAGAATGCTTGAACAAATTAATAAAGAATCCTGACATTAGAATAATGAGACCAGATAAAGGGGGAGGGGTGGTAATATATCCGACACATGAATATAAAGCTGCTATACATAAAATTTTATACGAATCAGGTAATTATGAAGTCATATCCTTGAATCAAACAAACATAGGATATAGGCGTATAGACTTATTCATAGAAGAATACTTATTAGACAATAGAATTACCAAGGAAGTGTATGACTTCATACGGATAGAATATCCTATGATGGCACACATTGTGGGCATCCCTAAGATTCACAAATCAATACTTCAACCACCCTTCAGACCCATTATTTCAGGTTCAAAATCGAAAACTTTTAACATTGGATATACTATTGATAGATGGGTCAAAAATATATACAAAAATATACCACATTTGATGATAGACTCATGAGATTTTTTAAGTAAATTAACACCACAGGTGTGTAATATAGAATATAAGTTTGTGACGATAGATGTATGTGATTTGTTCTCTTGTATACCGAAAGAAGAAGGTTTAGATTATTTTTGTAACAGCTTGAGAACATATTCTGACTTAAGTTGGGATAAAATTGTACTTATTCTAGATATGATGTCATTGATTCTAGACCACAACTATATATCATATGAAGGTGAGATATTTAGACAGAATAAAGGAGTGGCAATGGGTGCATCATGTGCACCCATATTTGCCAATTTATTCATGCTAGAATGGGAGAACACTTATGTATTTAATAGTATATACAAGGACAATATAATGTTTTATGCCAGGTTTTTAGACGATATCTTCATTTTATGGAAAGGTGATAAGGAAGATATATTGAAATTTATGGAATAAATTAATACCACCACAGAGTTTTTAAAGTTCACGTACAATATAAGTGAAAGTGTTTTTTTGTATTTGGACACATTCATATATAAGTTGGATGACGGGTACGCATCTAAGGTGCACAGAAAAGGAACATTTTCAAATGACTACATATATTTCAGTAGCAATCATCCTAGACACATTTTCAAAAATATAGTCAAAGGCCAATGTATAAGGGGAGCTAGAATGTCATCAACTAAAATAGATATGGAAAGTGAGATGACTTTTATTTATAAATTATTTAAGGACAGAGGTTATCCCATAGAATTATTGGAAGATACTATTAAATATGTCAGCTCAGAATGGAATCAAAAATATATACCCTTAATGGGCAGACAAGAAGTCACACAAAAAAATCCTACAGAAAACATATTTAAGGAAGGAAGAGTATGTGTGTTGACATATTCACCATATGTCAATTACATTAAGGAGATAGTGGTGAGACATTGGGATATTATTACTGTTACAGAAGCCACTAGAGATAAGTTGGAGTGTAAACCGACTATTGTATATAGGACAGCCCCCAACATCAAGAAATTATTAGAAAAGACAGGTAGTCAAGGAATGAATAAAAAGAACACAGATGTATATACTAGAAAATGTGGAAATTGTAAACAATGTCAATATATTAATACTACTACCCACATAAAGTTAGAAGATGTGAATCATACAAAAATTAAGAGTAGGGGAGGGTGCTGTCATACAAAACAGGTGGTGTACTTAGCCAAATGTAAATCCTGCCCAGCCTTTTACATAGGAAAGACTGAGAGACAATTAAAAAAGCGGATTTACGAACATTATTATAGAATTAAAATCAAAGACCAGAAGAATGCTTTGTACAGACACATCAAAGAGGCAGGAGAACAACATTCCTTTACATTCACAATCATAGATCAGGAATATTTAAATCCAATAGGAGGAGATTGGAAAAACAAATTAGCCTGTAAAGAGAGTAAGTGGCAGATGTTAACAGACGCCACACGAACTCCTGGGCTCAATGACTTTATAAGTATTAAACCTTTCCTAAAAATGTGAATGATAGGAATACAAAAGTTTGTTAGGAATTTGAAGGTGATATCTCTTACAAAAGTATTTTATATTATTATTAATATTTATTCAGACTATTTATTATTTATTATGAGACTATCACATATTTTTATTATATTAATTATATTTATTGCATTATTGTAAAATAAATCTAAGTAGTTATTAGATAGGCTTCATATATGGATAAATTTAATGATTTTATAATATTTATTTAATTATCAGAATTATTAATTGTAAGCTTTATAATTATGGAGAAGTCTGAAATTGTTGTAAGATTATCCACAAGCAATTCTAAGTTATATATACCATTTATATTTATACATTTTTAACTATAGAGAGATGTGCAATATAAATATGTATGTGCCTTTAAATCATTTGAGTTGTTTTGGTGCCAAATATAGTTTAAATACCAGGGTTATTTTTAAATGTAATGTTCTGAGGAAGTCTGCAATCGGCAGATGAAAGCGCTTAACATCGATTGTCTCTGTATTATGTGTGTGTTTCATGTGGACCATCTGTGCTGTGTTGCTATTTGAGCATTAAAGTTATTGTGGTGGAAATCAGAGGATCTGCAGAACCTTTATTGCCGTTTCCAGCTAGCCGGCTTACTGGAGTATTTTTTCAAGGCTTGTTTATTGCAGTTAGAGTGAGAAAGGAAGAAAAAAAAGGTATAGAATAAGGTGACAAATCAAGAGAGAGTATGGGAGGGGGCTACTAGATCCTCTGTGCATACAGTTATTTGACAAAGAAAAAGTGGTGTGTGTGTGTGTGTGTGTGTGTGTGTGTGTGTGTGTGTGTGTGTGTGTGTGTGTGTGTGTGTGTGTGTGTCTGTGTATAGAACAGTAGCTGGTCATTGTAAGAGAAATGCAGGAAAAGTTGTGAAGATGTGTAATTTATGGAATGAAATGGTTATGTGAGGATAGCAGAGGAGACAGGGTTTCTATAGGGTAGAGACAACAGTAAAAGGTTGGATAAAGAAAGGGAAGAAAGAGGTTTATGGAGGTGAAGGAGGGATAAGATATTTGAAAGCTCACTATTCTGGATGATATCATGTTAATTATACAATGGGACCAGTGCTGACAGTTAGGAGATATGTGTGTATGGGTGGGCCTAGTTGGGTGTAATACACAAACAGAACTAACTGTTATTTAGATGTTAAGTTGTGTTTTGTACCTGGGTAAGGTTTCACAATGGGGATGGAGTTCCCAAGTTCAAAGAGAATCACCTGCATTATTATTTAGTTGTAAGCAAGAGTAATTTTTTTGTTAGCTTTCAGGTGACTGGTACAGGATTAGTATTACAGAGTGTTTTGGAGTGCAGGGTACATTTCTGGAGTATAGATGAGTTTATAAGCAGTGATTATCTGGGACTATAAGTAATGGAGAAATTCAAGTCAATTTAGTTCTTTTAGAGCATTGCAGGGTGGGTTTTGTGTGCTGTGTTTATTGTGTATTTGGCTATTTTAACATGTCTCAAGTTTTAGTTTATCAGTTTTGTTCAGGTTAGTGAGAATTGGCGATGCATATAGTTGGGCGGAGAGAAGGTAAGTTCTAGCTATGTACTGTCTAATAGAGTCAGTAAGTTTGGCTTAGCCCTATAAAGGGAAACAAGTTTCATTTGTGTTTTTTGATGGCCTGCAGAAGGTGCTGGTTGGGGGACTGTTTCTATTTTGGCATTGTTGGATAAGTAGATGCGAAAGGAAGATTTTAGATTTTAGTTCAATACATTTCTTAGGAGTAAAAAGCATTAATTTAGATTTTTTTGGGGGGGGAATTTGGAAGTAGTTGGGAATTGGCTAACCAGGATTCTATTGTAGTGAGAGAGAGTTAGTTGGTTTCTTGGGAGTTTGGAGAGGACTGAGGCAATGCAGTTGAGCATAGAGTCATATGTATTTTGCACAATGAAGGTGAGGCTGGCTGCAGTATGGAGTTTGTGAATATGCTGAACAGGAGTGGGAGCATTATTGATCCTTGTGGAACTCCCACTGTAACTGGGAGAGTTGGTGAGAGTTGTCTTGCCATTTTACAGCTTGCTGCCAACTAGATATGTAGTTATGGCACCAGGACAGGGATGTCTGGCTGAAACCAAGACTGGATAGTTCAGGGAAGAGTTTCTTATGGTACACAGTGTTGAAGGCTTTAGAGAGGTGTATGAACAGGGAAGAAACTAAATTATCTTCATTTCTATCATGGTCAATTTTATTACAGAAGCTGAGGAGGGTGGTAGTAGTACTATGTGGTGAAAACCATGTTGTCTTTTGTATAGGATGTTATTGCTAGTGAGTTGGTTTAAGAGTTGGGTATGGATACATTTTTCTAGTATTTTGGATAATGGGACAGAGTAGTTACAGGTCTTTAGTTAGAGAATTCGACTGAGTTATCATCTTTGTGTAGGGGAACTATATATAACATTTTCTATAAGGCTAGGACATGACTTTCTGTTATAGGTTGATTAATTAGTATGGAGATAGAGAAGACGAGGGCATCTGCTGCTAGTTCTAAGGTATTCAGAAAGCAAGTTATCAGCTGCTAAGGTAGTTGTTTTTTAGTTGACTTAGTAGTTTCATATTGTGGGGGTTTTGTTCAGTAATAAATACCTGTGTTTATATGTGGGGGAGTTGTGTATTGTCTTTGATTAGAGATAGAATGCAGTTTGCAATGCAGGATTTGAATTGCATTGCTATGTTATCATTTTAGTGGTACTGCGGGTTGGAGTGAAGTTTTTCCTGGCAGGAGGAGGTCTTTAATTGAGAAACAAATTAATTTGGGATTGTTATGTTGCTTATGTTGAAATTTAAAGTACAGGGACTTTTTATCAGTTCTGACAGATTTCTAAGTTGTTTAACATATTGGTAAGATTCTTATGTTTTATTGATATACCAAAGATGCTTTTCCCTCTGTTTAAGTAGCTGCCTATTTTCTTTCATTAGCCAAGGTGCTGGAACTGATTTCACCCTCTTAGTTCTAACTGGTGCCATTTCATTTAGAATGTTATGGAAGGTGTTGCCTTAGTGGGAGTGACACTCTTCCTGTCAGGATAAAACAAGCAGTTGTGAGTTCACTTCAAGCAGCTTTATTACACACAAACACATCAGGACTGAGGCTTAATAACTTAAACTTAAATAAACGTATAAACAGACTGACTACTACACTCATACATGTTAACACTCTGGCTGTTCTCCATACCTCTCAACTTACTAACACAAGAAATCTGGAGAAAGCCATAAATACTGGGGGGACAAAGACCTAACAATAGGGACAGATTTTAAATATTGCTTTTATAAACTTAGAATGTTGTTAGAATAACAAGTTTTGTGTTAACATGCATTTTTACGAAAGATATGAAGCCTGAAACTCAAATGTATGTCATTATTTAGTGACTTCAATCCTCTCTAGTTTGCTAGAAAATCACAAATTTTAAAAGGAACAGAACAAAAAATCCAGGCAAAAATCTGGGCATTCTGCAGAAATCTGGACAGTTGAGAAGTATGCTGTTCTCTCAAAATGGCACTGCTGTCTGCATGTGCTTATTATTTCTATGCACGTGCCTACATCTGGAAATGCTTTTTAAAGTTACACACACACACTCTGTTCTACAGGGAGATTGCATCTTCTAGAGGCAAGATTGCTAGAATATTCTAGTTACATAGTTGGAGGAGGGGATGAAGGCATCTTTGCTAAAGTTTGGTAGGTTAGGCACTTGGTTATATGTTATAGTCTTACTTTAAGATGTTGTCTTAGTATATAAGTAAGGAGATTGTCATTAATGCTGTTGGGGAGAGATTCAGCAAGCTGTAATAGTAGAGAGTTTGTTGGTTAGAATACAGTCCAGAGTTGCTTGCCAGTTTTCTTTTTTCTCTCCTTACTGTGTATTGGATTAGTTGGGTAAAACCAAATAGGTTCAGTGAGTTTGAGGGAGTTAGAGTTTTAAGCTTGCCAAAAGCTTGCCAATCCGTATTAAGGTCACCCATTATGATGGCTTCTTAATGTACGTTTTGAGACATCCAGTGGAAAATATCATCCACTTTTGAAATGTTATTACCTGGTGGTTTATAGATCTCTATTATAGTTATGATTTTTTATGTGTTAACTTTGAATTGAATGAGAGTGATTTATTCCTTATTAAAGTGGAGATGTTATGGGAGTGAAAATGTGCCTCAATATTGTTTCTGTAAATGATTACCATCTCCTTGTTTTTTTTTTTTTGTTCTATGAATATTGTAACCTGCTGGTCATTGTCTTTTATTTCTCATTTTAACCATGTGTCAGTTATAATGGTTATGTCTGGGGCTAGCCAGCCATGGAATTATTGTGTCTTATTTGTTATACTCTTAAGTTTCATGTGAAGAAAGGACAAGTTTGATCCTCTGATGGAGGGACGTGCCAAGCTGGTGGTGGCAGCAATAGCAACGATAGTTGTAGTTTGTTGATTTATGGTGGGCAGTAGGTTGTGATGTATGTCACCACTACACCACTAGGTTTGAGTTTAGTTACTATGTGCTGTAAGGTGTAGAACTATTTTAGTTTTAGTTTATTTTTGATGGGTAATTTCAGTGTTGTGGAGGGTGTTTTTTATATCTAAGAAGAGATGATCTATGTAGGTAGCTGACTATAGTTCTGGGTATATATGAACAAGTATGGAGGTGAGAGTGGAAGAGAACAGGGATAGGTAGGTGGGGTTATGTCAGTAAGTAGCTATGTGAGGTAGGATGTATTTGTGCTAACAGAGTGAGGAATACTACCAGCGTTAGATGCATGAAAATAATTTTGAAGTGTTTAGGGGGAAAGTAGAGAACTATTAGTTAGCATTAGAGAAGAGAGAAGCATAATAGTGAGAATATTGTGTGTATGGGGGTAAGATAGACTTCTACTAACTTGTAAGTGGCAATGCAGAGGATGTGGGCCCTCCTCGGAATGCTAGAAAGTTGATGAATGGATGAGGGAAAAGGAGTACCAGTCGGTAGGTAGTGAAAATGAGTAGACAGTGTATTATGGGTGGGGTGAATGAGGTTTGGTTATTCTATTGGATGGGATCATGTGGTGGGAGGAGTTCTTAAGAGTACGAATGGAGATGAAGAATTTGTATATGGTTATACTACTGATTTAAAAAAAAATGGGATAAACCTGTAGTACTAGGAGTTTTTAAATTTAGTCGTACACACAGCAGCCTTGGCTATACATGCTTTTTTTTGGTCACCTCAGACCCTGCGTTTACAGACCCAGCCCCCATTACCCAATATCCACACTGGGTCTACCAGCTACTGTCCAGCCCCCATGGCCTTACTCCTTTATTGCTGGGGCCAGTCAGGGATCCTGATGGTGTCCCATAGGCTTGTCTTGGCTGTGCTTTTATCTGAGGGGGACTTTTATGACATACCCACTTCCTTTCCCCATCCTCCATGCTCATTTGATTACATCTAAGGATAACTCCCCTCTTTGGACCATGCTTCCTGTCAGGGTACACATCAATGAGGGCTCTCCTACCTTGGATGGACATGCCCATCCATTCCCTGCTGCTCTGTCAGTCATCGGAGCAACTAAGTGAACCAGGGTCAGCTAGACCGCAGTCAGGGCTTTATCCCACTATGCCACCTTTGGCTGTACATGTTATCTGAGTAAGCTTTGTTGACAAATGGTGCTTAATGGGGCTTAATTCTGTTGTTGCTCAGTAGTTTCTGGGGTAGAAGAGATATGATTTTGTCCCTGCTAATGTAATTGGGAACTAAATTTTATTTAAAGTATTAGGGAGGAGAAACTTGTTTTGGTGGGTACGTAGAGTACTTCCAATAAGTTTTATATGATAAGATTGACACTGATTAGCTAGGCTACATTAAAGACACTATTTATTCAGAAAATAAGTAAAGACTTTGTATGGTTGGGTACTATTGACTACATCCCATTAACATGTGCATCCCATTCACAAATCACAAAAACAGGTGAAAAGTTTCTTATAAAGATATGGTGGTGATATATACCTAGTTGTACATATATTTAAAGTTGCTGCAGCTATTTGTATATTAGTTTTAGAAGTTAAAATATACAGTAAAGCAATATACACTGCCCAAGTCTATCATTTAGGTGAGGTAACCTTGTGGTCTTTGTACCACAATTACACATAACACAGTCATTGTACACATGGCTGTAAGTGACCTCTGATGTACCACCCTGGACTATATAAACAGAGACATGATGCAGCTCTTGGAATACTTGTCTGAGGCTGATATGAACCTAACCTCAAGCAACATTCTTCTATCAACAAGAATGATACCACAAAATGAACAAAAGATAATTCTTTTCAACAATTGGCTTTGTTTCTGATGTCATTCAAAGGGGGTACAATATATATATACCAGCCTGGGAGGAGATGGTAGACAATCCTAACTGATTTCCCAGGGATGACCTGCATCTCCCTCTCTAGGGCTTTAGTATAGTGGCTAAATTCTTGTTCACCCCATAGTTTCTTTTTAGACAATGCCAGTATTTTAAAGCATCCCACATAATAAAACATAATCTGGTTAGCATTAAGGTATTGCTGCTCAGTGACAGGAGCTGTAACAAAAAAAAAAAAAACCTCTACTTCCTACAAACACTCTTTACCATGGAAAACATCAAAATATAGATCATTACAGAGACATGTTTTTTAAGACCGATGAAAGAAATCCATCATTGCAGGTTTCAATACCTATCACATGTTCAGGCCTACCACATTAGATGAACGCACTAAAAGTGGTGGTGTCTCCATATTCTAAAAACATTTCACGTCCAGACTCATTAGACAAGATAAAGACATAGAAATCCTCCACATCCAACTTAGTATTAAAAAAAAATACTGATCATATCATAGCCAGCTACAGAACCCCGTCTATGTGACCCCAAACTCCAGTCTAACAATTATGTGCCTAGGTTGTCTCAGTGCATTTACTTCACCCTGGTTGGATCACATGCTGGATGCCTTCTACTCCTTGCTGACTCCTGTAGGCCTAACCACTACTGGTCTAGATGTTGTACAAATGGGGAGCAATTACTGCCTTTCATACATTCTTGGAACCCAACTATACAGAGATTCCACCTCCTTTCTCTGTCTTCCCTGTTGGTTTGGTGATCTAAACTCCAACTTGGCTTCTACATTGGTTAGGCAATCTTTTAAGAATTTATTCTACTGGATGAGTGCTATGGAGTTCAAATTTTGGTAAACGCATCATCAACTTCCTGGTTCCCAGCTGCAGCAATAAATATGTAGTCATCCAATTTTCTGCTCATCTTCTATATTTTGCTACTGACAGAATGGACTTCTGGAAGTATTATATCAAAAGCAGCTTGTGAACTCTCCTGAGACATTCTGTTTAGTGGATTTGGGAAAAGACCATTATGTTTCTTTTCACTATGTACCACAAAGTTGATCTCAATGTCTGTCATCTCTGCAGAGTTGTTGTTAGCTATCTTTTTTGTCTTTATTTCTTTGAATTCTTGGGAGTTCAGTATTGAGCTAAACTATTGGGGGGACCTCAGAGATATGCAACATTTAGAGTGTTGTACTGGAAGTCGCCCAGATCATATTTCTGTACATAAGTTGCATCCTTTGCAACTACAGGGGTACCTTGTTGTGAGCACTTTTTGAAAATGTCCTGCAAAGGCTTATAATCAATCTCAACTAACACTACTCATTAATTTTTGTACCTGTATAACTAAACATTTTGGTCATGCCACAGATTTGTTATCCTGCATAAATACTTCTTAATTTCCAAAATGGCTGTTACCCACTTATAACACAAATGGTTTAGTAATGTTACAATGCCTCAAAGGATTTCAAAATTCTTGTTCTAGTGATTATTTTCATTCTGTGGCATGTTCCAAGATCTTCCTCAAAGACATTGTAATGTCTGACATCTTTGATATAAATATGCTAAGTACTATTTCATTTCCAAAAATTGCATGAAACCTTGCTTATTCCCCTTGCATTTATACTGTAGCTCTCACTTTCTTAGTATTTGGGTATTCAGCTTTCTGATGTTAAAATGTGACCCATGTACTTCATAATAATTATTCCGATCTCACATTTGTTTCTATTTGACTTCTCATTATAGTGCCTTAACCTTTCCAGATGCTTGACCAAGCCTGTGTCGTATTCCTGCTTGAAGTGACCCCATATCCACAAATCATCAGTAATGTTCAACACACCATCCAGACCTTGGACAATCTATAAACTGCATCACTGACAAATGCCAAAGGGTAGTTTGAGTAATCAACATATTCTCAGTGGCATGTTAAATATACAGATCTTTGAGCTTTCCTCATCTAACCAGATGTGCCAGAGAATGTGATTAGCACCCAGCATCAAGATGTTTTGTGAGACCATTCTGTAGATTCCGATTGTTTTAAACTCATCTTAATGAGACCATCTTTAGGATCTTTACCAGGGCAAATCTACTTTACTGTGTAGAAGATCTAAGCAAAATTCCCATCAATCCCATGCAAATAGCACTAAATGAGAGGACTGCCACAATCACTTCTGACATTCACCAGAACCTAAACAGTTGCATAGAAAGGTCCATACCTGTCTGCCCTAAATATAGAGGTAAATTCAGAAATAAACCTCTCTGGTAGAGCTCCCATGATAATATAAAAAAGAAGAATGAAGAAAAGTTGTAACAAATCCTAATCTCCTTGTCTCAGGACCACACTGAAGCATGCCGACATGGAAGTTAAGAGTACTACTAGTCTTAAGGTCACTAGGGATACCAAAGGAAACTACAAATCTTTTTTAGTTATGACAGGAAACTTACAGCTACACCTTTACTCTGGATGGTCTTTTGTTCTGAAGTTGTTTTATTGCCTATTTAAGACTTAACAGAGGCGTGAGGCAGTCTTTGTTTCATCACTTTATTACACAGCCATCTTGATGTCTCTGACAGTATCTCAACTTATATAAAATAGGCAGAATCCTCTGCTGAAGGGATTACAGGAAATTCCAGCCATTTGTCTGACTGCTTTGGATGAGCAGGGCTCCAATTTTCATTCATTACTTTTACAATTGGAGTGAAAAGTACAACGGTTTAAGTCTTTACAGTGGCAAAGGTACAGTTTTCTTGCATATATTGAACTTGGCCTTGTTCCTAGGGGGCTCCGGGTGGTTAAAATGCCATCATATGGTAATACCTACCCTACCCTATTGAAGAAATGGTAAGAGCTGAATATTCAAACTAGCCTAAAATATATGCAGTTAATGAATGACCATTTTGTCTCTATTGAATCTGACTTACAACAAGATATTTTAAAAATTGAGGCTGATCTTTCTAAGAAACCATGCTTTAATAACTATGTTTCAAACTGTAATAAAATGTTTCAATAAACTCTTAGCCTATGATAAATGGCTGGAAAGGCTTAAAATAAAAAAACTTAACCGGGACATTAATGATTTCAATAATAGCCATGTGTTTTCGTGGCCAAGGGATGAAAAGAATGTAAACACTGGTTTTGTTAATGCGCTGAGACATCCTCATACCTTTGTGGATGCTAATTCAGTTGCAGCATTGGATGATTTAGATCTTCATTGACTATCTCTGGTGCCAATAATGACATTTCATCCAATAACGATACAGCTGGTGCATCAATGGAGGGAGGGACAACTGAAGCTATAAATTCTGGCTTATGTAACACGCACGCCCCCTCTCACAACTCTGGTGCTGTGATGGTGGCACCACAAAGCAAACAGGTAACTGCTAATGACAAAAACGATGAGGTGATTTCAACGACGGTTTTTCCGAAACCAAAGTAAGTAATTCAGTTAAAATTACCAGAAGAGATAAACACCAACAATCGGTCGGCTTCACGAGGCCGCCCACAAGGAAGGAACAGGAGCAGGAGTGGACCGAGAACAAGGAGCAGGAAGCAAACAGAGACTTAAGTATGAACAGTTCTTGTGTTGCTAATTTATATGATTTTGTGATAAATTCTTAACATTTCTCTTTATTAGAAAAAAGTTTAAAGTTTATCCCTGCTAACATAGAAGGTCTGGCAGATGCTTTAACCTTAAGTTATTTGTACGCAACCTTGATTTGAAATTATTGTATGGTAATTCCCAAAACTGTACATCTGCTTGTTATAAACATAGTAGCACCTTCATTCCAACTAGTTACCCCATCATAGAAGCATTATACAATACATGTGAATCACAGATTAGGAAATATTATCAGAATGAAAAATTCAAACGAATGTTTAACTTGACAAAGGAAGAAAAGGAAGCCCTATGTGAATTAGAGAAAAGCAATGATATTATAATTAAGGAAGCTGATAAGGGGGGAGCTATTGTGATTATGAATAAGTCAGACTATCATGCCAATATGATGGAGACAGTTAATGATACTTCGGCCTTTACAGAAATAAGTTGTTTTCAGGTTGATGAGATTATTAATAAAATCAATGCATTATTATATGATTTGCAGGTCATGAATGATCTCTCACTTGAATTGTTCATGTACCTAACTGTCTCTAATCCTACAATACCAATACTTTATGGTATATCTAAAATCCATAAATCCATCCATAAACCTCCAATGAGGCCTATAGTATCAGGCCATGGATGGATTACTGAGGCTATTTCTGTTTATTTACAAGGTACATTGAGGAAATATTTGAGACGTAAAAAGTTACATCAAGGATACAGCAGATTTTTTTAAGCAATTTTATACATGGCATAAATTGAGAACTACTAATAGTAATTTCTTTATGGTAACCATGGATATAAAATCACTTTTCACTATGATTCCGAATGAATATGGCATTACTGCCATTAGAGATCTTTTGAATAAACATAAGTATGGTACAGGCAGACAAATAGAAACTTTATTCCAACTATTGGAAAGTGTTTTGGAAAGTGATATATTTGTGTATGATAAAAAGTATTACCATCAGACAACAGGGGTTGCAATGGGCACCCCCGTTGCAAATAGTTATGCTACATTAGTTTTAAGTGAATGGGAAGATCATTATATACATTTGGAATCTAGTTTTCAGGCAGGATGGGTGACGTTCCTAAAGAGATTTGTGGATGATATTTTTTTCACATGGGAGGGAAGTGAAACTGACCTTATTGCATATGTGGAATATCTTAATTCTACCACAGATTTTTTGCACTTTTCTATGCAGCATTCAGATTGTTCTATACAATTTTTGGATGTAGATATCTGGTATGATGGATTGAGCTTACAAACCTCTGTTTACAAAAAGAATGTAAATAAAAACAAGCATTTACACAGGACTAGCATGCACCCCCACCCATATATACAAGGGAGTGGTTAAGAGTCAAGCTATGCGTATGAGTAGATTGAATACAAATAATATAAAATGTGTTGATCAAATAGATGAAGCCTTATCTTCTTTTAGGGTTAGAGGGTATGAAAATGAGATGTTGAATGAAGCAAAAAACTATGCTTTATCAAATAGGCACACTGTCTGTACCCCTTTTTTTGGTGAAGGTGCTAATAGTCAAAATGATAATAGTGGTGATAATCAGCCCACAAACATTCGCTATGTCACTAGATTTAGTAGGTGTAGTGATGGGATTAGAAGTATTATAGCGGATGATTGGGGCATTCTTAGAAGTTTTTTGGGTTTGAAAGATATAATTACCTATAAACCATTGTTTACATATAGAAAATGTAGTAATCTAAAGGATAGGTTGTGTTATAAAGACATGAAACAGACACAAATGAAAAGTAAAATTGTTAAGCATGGCACTTTTCCTTGCCATAACTGTTGTAGCTGTATATTTATAGAGATAAACACTTTTATTAATCCTCACACCAATAAGCCTTTTATTTTCTAGTGCTCAGCTACTTGTAGTGCTAGTAATATTATAGATTTAGCTACCTGTATAAAATGTAAATGTTTTTATGTAGGAAAGTCTACCAGATGCCTGAAAGATAGGATTATTGAGCATAACTCAGAAATAAGAAGGGAAATACTAATTCCCTAGCTAAACATGTTCAAGAAAATGTAACTCATAGTGTTAAGTTCAGGATCATAGAAGTCATGACAAAATCCTTTAGAAGGGGAGACCTAAATATATAGTTAGAAACCATGGAACTTCAATGGATTTTACGCTTACAGGCTGAGCACCTACCAGGTTTAAATCAAATGGTTTCTATTAAACCTGTTTTAAAATTAAAACAAAGGGCTGTTTAATGTAATAGGTTAATAGAATGTTTTGTTTTATTATAATGTTTTTAAAAACATTTTTATGGACTCGAGTTTTCTTAGATGATTTATATATTGTTTATATATTATATACACTGCACATTTTTAAGGATTCTTTAAGGATTGATTGATATAATTATTTGATTGGCTGTGTGATTTAATTGATTAAATGATGTATGTATTTAAACTGTGATTTTTGTGGTGAATGCTATTAAGCACTGAGGAAGGATATTTGATATCCGAAAGCTTTGCTGCTATTAAAGTATTTTTGTCTTACATTGGTGTTAGCTGATTTGATCTTGAATTTTAGCTACCTACCCACATTATTGCTCCCAGCATCACTGAAAATTTTGTTTCTACTGAACTCACCTTGGAATAAATCTTATTGTCCCTGTCAAAGACTAAAAATAATAGTTCCATGGGAACAGGCAATATGCCAGGATGTATTCTTACCAATGCCAAGAATGCACTGTCTGAGTCTTTACTTAAATATTCAACCTCAGCTTGTCCACAGGGCTGTGCCTAATGTCTGCAGAACATCCACTTAACTCATGTACACAAGGCTAGCACCTCTACAGATTCTGTCAATTAAAGTCAATCATCCTCACCAGCCTTATGTGCAAAGCCATGGAATGTACTATAGCAGAACTCATTTATACATATGTACACAGCTTAACTGATCCACACCCAAACTAGTTTGATTTTATGAAGGACGGATTATGTCCCCTAAACCTACTGATCTTCTTTAAAACAGTTTCAGAGGCTGTGGACAGTACACACCACTTATCTTGACCTGACCACTGCTTTTGATACTACCTTTCATGGCGGTATTAGTACACAATTAGACAAATTTAATTTAAACCCCTATTTTATTCATTGTATTGCAAACTGATCCCAGGTTGTGAACGTTTTTGGTTCTCTCTCTGAATGTAAAATTGTAACTAGTGGGGGTACCACAGGGATCCGTGCTGAGCTCTCTTCTGTTTGGTATTTATTTTACAGACATCTAGTCTAACATCCCCAGAAATGTGGCTGATCAAGTCTGATGATGATTACAAACTGGAAACTGCTATCTGCTCAACCATTGATACTAAACAAATCCAGCAAGGGTTGGAATATGCACATACATGGTGTACTGAAAATGTCTCTCAAGTTAAATGCAAGAAAGTGTAGCATAGTAGCATTCAGCAAATAAAGCTTTTCTACCTTTTATGTTATTAATCTTCAAGATCCAAAGAAATCCCATTGACACTGTTCTCTTCCCACATCAGACCCATCATTGAATATAGTGCCTGTTTGTTATGTATAAATTGAAGTCTAACGCTCCACTAGAAATGCCACAAGGACACCTTACTAAAAAAAATGAAGGGCCTTAAATCCTGCAACTATCCTGACAGACTAGCTCAACTCTCTTCATACTCAATAGCCTACAGACTGCTCTGAAATTATCTTTGTCTCATTTTATGAGCCATTAAAGACCCAATCCTATCTGACCTCTGTTTCCTTATAAAACCTGTGGTTCTACAAACATCCACAATAGCGACCTAAATTTGAACCAACAAATAAGCAAACACCGATGGGATAGATTTCTGATTCAGTGTGTATTCTTAGCCTGTGGAATAAGTTACCACTACAGGTTAAACAAAGTACTGCTTTAACTGCCTTCAAAGCTAGTCTTGATGATTGGTTAGGTAGACACAACTTTACACACATACATCCCCACTAGCGTTGAGAGGTGAGCACTATCAAGTGTTTCAAAAGGGAGACATGAACTTTTAAATCTGTTTACTTAAAGTTATGTATGGCTTGGTATCTTATGGTCCTCGTGATCACTTGTCTACTATTGTTTCTATGTTTCTTTTTTACGTTGTCTATATACATTGCTTTGTACTCCTGCTTCATTCTCTCACTTTAAACTATTAGTACTATTCTGATTGCTTGGAATACTACTAATACTATACTCTGATTGCATGGAATACTACTAATACTGCACTCTGATTGCATTGAATACTACTAATACTACACTTTGATTGCGTGGAATACTACTAATACTATACTCTGATTGCATGGAATACTATTACTACTACACCTGCAGATATTTTTAGTATGCTACTTTCTTGGAAAACAATAAAGCAAAGTGAAAAAGTCTTCATAATTCTGTAAAATGTTATTGCTTGAGTCTGTCACTATATTTTTTCTGACTAATGATATCACTTTTATGTGTTGCATTTCTACTGTTTTAAATGGAATGATCAATATAGTAGAAGACTGAACCAACTTTCATTTTGTACAATACATTGTTTTCTGCACACCTTTACAATAACAATTTTGTCTATGTGTACATAATTTAGCTTAATATTCAGAGACGCATTTTTGCTAGCACCACCTCAAATGAGTGAATGCCTCTGCTGTATAATATGTCTTCATATGTATTATATACCTTTTCTCACTAATGTGAGTGAGACCTGATATATTTGATTGATTTTCAGTCTGATCCAAAGAGACAGCATGAACTAAAACACCATATCCAACTCTTGTATTCATAAGATAGCAGCATCTATCTCACAGGCTTTACTTAATGCCCTGAATATTTCACTGAAGTACAAATTATTTGACACAGCTGTGCCTTGCAAAGTCAAACGGGGATTCAATAAAACATACATAATAGTTTTTATCATGTGCTTGGCATGTGAGATGCTCACATGGGAGCAAAAAGTTTTAGATTCAGTAAACTCCACTTAGCGACACGTGCAAACACGAAAACTTTCTCGGCATGCAAATTACAGCATAAGTAGCTGAATTTTATGCTAATGAAGCAATTCAACATGATGGAGCAATTCAACAACATGTAAAGCAACCATGTAGACTTTGTGTTTGTGTTGCCATGTATTCCAAACCTTTCCGAATACAGCGTTGGAAATGAGTCTACATGGAAACAAGAGCAAGTAAAAGTTCTTACATTTCTACATAACTGCTCTTGATATGTAACAGCCCACATATTTTGACCTAATTCCCCAGGGTGGATGCTAGAAAATCAGTGTAACAATCATGACAATGTCATTTTAAGTGCCATGACATAAAAACAGCTTTGCTTCCCCACCCTCAAATGAAGAATATACTTGTAAGTAATTCAGGCTGCTAAAATGTGTATACCTCCATGAAACAGATTATTATATTGTTATGTAAGCATATGCAGGATGTAGCTGATGGATTACAGTATTCCTCTGTTACAGCATTAGGCTCCCATGCAGTTTTCCTGCCTACACAGTTACTAACCATGTAGATTCTGGGCTGTCAGCATGGTGTAGGTGTAACTTAGGCAAAAACTCACTAGAATTGTTGAATTACAAAAAAGACTGGAATGTTAATTTCATGTAGGCACTTTACACTGTTTGTATCGAATGCATGGCATGTTTGTATTGAATGCATGGCAACAGTAAATGCTGACATCCGGGGGAGGGGTGTCAGGTTACACTTGCAGAGCTGAACATGTAGGGCTGTGAAGGGTGAAAGTGCATGTAAGCAGTGCACAGTTCCTACGTTCTGTGTCATCCTCTTTATTGTTTGTTAAAATTTATCAGATCTGTCTGCATTAATTTAAAATAATTTTTTTTAATTTTCATCCTTGTTTGTATGAAACAGCGCTTAGCACAACCACGAGAAACAGAGGAATGAATGGCAGGTTTTTCTGTGTTGTTTTGTAATTATTCCTGTGGACGCACATGTATGTGTTAGGTCTAGAATATAGATGATCCTGGGTTTGACTGTAGGGTGGGCAACCTTTCCTTCACTTTTCATGGTCCATGTTTGCTGATATCCCAAGAATGGAGGAATATCAATTTTGCCTGTGCTTACCTTATTTATGTGAAGGTGCACAGAGGTGCACATAGCTGTGCATACTGCACAAATGAACAAGTGAGAGGTATGTTTAATAGATTCAAATTATAGCATAAACAGGTGAATTGCATGTTAATCAACCAATCCAACATGGTGGTGCTATTCAACAATGTAAAAAGTATCCATATAGCCTCCATCCTGTTTTTTCCTTTACCCTTCAATAACATTGGAGTAGGGACAAGGAAATTTTAACTTTCATAGTGCTAGGGGCTGCTGCAGCTATTCTACATCTGCATGTTCTAGAGGCTGAAGCCAGTGCTGCTGGTGCTGCTGACAATAGGCCAAGGCCAAGAAGAAGAAGAAGAGTGTTCAGGCACAGGATAACCTTCCAGGAGGTCCATGAGCTGGAGATTGTAGAGTGCTACAGGGACATTCTAGAAGAACTCACTGAGCTGACAACATCCCAGGTTGCATTCTACATGAACTACAGAACGAACTGGCACCCCACCAAAGCACCATGTTCAATCATAGCCTCACTACAGGCTTTGTGCCCAATGAATGGCGCACAGCGACGGTCATCCCACTCTACAAAGGGGGAGCCACCATGGACCATGGGAACTACTGCCCCATTAGCCTGATAAGCCTGGTCTGCAAGACTATGGAACTTATAAACTATGACATTGGTAATATTGGTAATTTCCAAACTCTGGATGCCACCCAGTTCAGGTTTGTAAAAGGCAGATCATGTCTCCTAAACCTGATAGACTTCTTTGAAGTGGTCACCAAAGCCATAGATGAGGGTAAGGTGGTTCACACAGCCTATCTAGATTTCGCCAAGGCTTTCAACACCATCCCACACTCTGGAATTATAGATAAACTCACTACACTAGGTATAAATCCCTATGTCACAAGATGGGTTGCCAACTGGCTCACTGAGAGAACCCACACTGTGAAAGTAGCAGACTCCAAATCTGACTTCAGACCAATGACAAATGGAGTACCACAGGATTCAGTCCTGGGTCCTCTCCTGTTTGATATCTACTTCTCTGAAGTACAGGCTAACACAGAAGGTCTTTGGCTAACAAAGTTCGCAGATGACTGCAAACTAGGAGCCATAATCGAAACTCCTAACGATGTGGACATCCTACAAAAGGGTCTCACTGAGACAGATGCCTGGTTTCAAAGCCATGGCCTCAAGCTCAATGCCAAAAAGTGCATTGTTATCCCTTTTGGTAAAAACTCTGTACCCATGAACTACCACATAGGCAGTAGTCTACTTAACACCGAAAGTGTGATAAGAGACCTTGGGACACAGGTGAACAGTAGTCTCTCCTTTGATAATCCCATTGCCACAGTAGTCAGGAAGTCCTTCTGTGTGGCACAACTCATCACAAAAGGTTTCTCATCCAGGAAAAAAGAGGTCATTGTTCCCCTCTACTCATCACTCATTAAACCCATTATAGAAAACAGTGCCCCTTTTGGTATGTACCTCACAAGACATCTACAACAACTGGAAAGGACACAGAAGTATCTCACAAAGAGGATTACCAGCCTCAAAAGATGCCCCACGCAGACCATCTAAAAAAACTCAAGCTTTACTCCATCGCATATCGCCTACTCAGAGGTGATCTCTGCCTAACATACAAAGCTATGTCAAACCCAGAGCTGTTGGACATGCTCCACTTAAAAAATCCCAATCCCTCTGAGCTACACACTCTAGGGACCTAAACCTTGTCACAACAATAAACAGAACATGCTGGAGGGATAGATTCCTGTCCCAGCGACTTCCCATAGTCTGGAACAAACTACCTATCTATATTAAACAAAGCTCTTCATTAGCACTCTTCAAGAAAAATTTTGATGATTGGATGGGAGATAGGAAATTCATCCCGGGGGTCACTTCTGTGGCTCTGCTCAACAGGGGCACAGGAAAATAATTTTCTTGGGTGGCGAAAGCCAGGGTACCTTTTTGACTAGGCTTATATAGTCCCTAGGACCAATACCCTAGTACCTGCCTATGAACCTATGAACCTATGAACCTATGAGCTCTGCCACCCTCAACTCAGTCCCAGAGCCAACAGAGGGGAACCCATCGCAGTAGAAACAAAGGTATGTGTAGCCCTTAGGATACTAGCTACAGGTACTTTTCAAAGACCAACTGGGGACATTATGGGGGTGTCACAGGCATCTGCATACAGGATACGCCACTAATTCCTGGATGCTATGCTTCCACGTGGGGTCTATATCACAAGTCGAACTTACAAAAGTTCGATCATTGTAATATCGAACCCGTCCAAAAAACAACAAAACTGAAAGCACAGAACAGCATTTTTTTCCCAAAGAAAAAAATCGCTGTTCCATGACACAAAAAAAAAACTTAACCATAAATTGAAGTGGGGGGCTTCACCCCCACTCCCCCAACGTGGGGGGCTGGGCTCCAAACACACCCCCTACTTGAATATATCAACTCCGAGATTGCACCACAGTGGAGGAACTAGCAAAGCCCTGAAAAGAGACCACCGATGTGCCATGGCTTCACTATTTTCCACTTTCGGATTTTAGGATTCGATATTACAATGTTCTAACTTGTTTTAGTTCAATGTTGTAATATAGACCCTTCCACATGTCAGTGACAACATATCTTTTCCCCTTTCCCCTAAGGTGAGAGTCAGCAATATGCAACACTTCTACCATGTCACACACTACCTTGAAGTACTCTGGGTGCCATAGATTGCACTCATGTACACATTAAGGCACCACCTGGTGAGCAGGGTAGAATCTACATTAACCACCAGGGATATCACTCCATCAACAGCCAAGCTGTATGTAATGCCAGAGAATTATCTTGAATGTGTGTGTTGGCAACCCTGGCAGTTATCATGACTCCCATATCTTGCACAAATCATAGTTGTACCAGATGTTTGCTATGGGAGATATCCCACAGGGACATTTACTGAGGGATGCTGGCTATACCCTGGAACCGTGGCTGTTGACACCCAACAGAAGTGCTCACATACCCATGGAAGAATGCTATAATGAGGCATATGCTTCTTAGATAGATGGAACCCTGCAGTATAATTCATGAACGTGCACACAAATATTCACAGTATGTGCTATGCTCCACAATCTGAACCTTCACCTCCCCATGTATTGGTTATGTACTGCTTGGATCAGGTAGAGTCTGCTCTGAACTAAAGGTGTGTCAACTGCTGCATTTGCAAGGTAAGTCCTAAACTTAGAGTGTATTCTTTAATAATATTATGCTATATCCTTGTATTTCCTAACCTGGTACACTAAGCAAGTAAATAGTGGTGGATTTGTACAGAACGTACCTTATCATGTGAAACCAGACACTTATATTGCTTATATTTGTCCATTAGTAATTAGTAGGCTTCAGGCAAGAAAGATTCACCCAGTCATACCTCTGAAGAATTCTGACATTCCCTGCATAGCCTCAGTTTAGCACCGTACCTTTGCACTGGTAAAGTATTGAAGACAGAAGTTAGAAAGTAATGATACGCATTGCAGTTTCAGACTCTAGACTTGTTTGTTTCATAACAGTAACTGAGCTTTGTCCCACCTCCCAAAAGAGGAGTGTACCCTCATTCCTGCCATAACAGTAACTCAGCTATGCTACCCCCAAAAGAACAGTACATGAGTGTTTATGCCATCCAACCTGGGCTTCATTTGTTGGCAACTGTATATCATATCGGAAAACCTGGAACAAACTTAAAACTCCTTCCAGCCTCCAGCACAATAGAGAACTTTGAAATACCATAAAAAATAAATCACCTTTGATAAGGAAAAACTCTACCTTAACCCTCAAAAAAACCCCACTCCAACCCCAAATGATTCTGGAGTACTATTAATAATCTCTTACATCCGGGTAATCCTTCTCCTCCCAACCCCTCCCTAAACAGCTCCCCTCCAGAAACTGCCACATTTCTCAACTCCTTCTTTATAGACTCTATACAGAAACTAATCAAACCTAACACATATATTAATCATGACATCCCTCCCCCTCCCTCTCACCAAGCCACCTTTGCAATCAAGCCTATCCCCACAATTGTTATAAGGTCTCTACTCTATAAGCTTTAACCCTACTACCCTTTGGCTGATAACCTGCAACCCTTATACCTCAAACTAGCAGCCCCCTCCATTGCCTATCCATTCTGCATACTTATTAATCAGTCAGTTCAGGAAAACCTTGTCCCTCAGATATGGAAAAAGTCTTATATTATACCCCTGCATAAAGGTGGTAACTCCACCAACCCCTCAAATTTCAGGCCTATCTCTATTCTATCCCCTATCTTAAGATCCCTGAAAAGTGTATTCACAAACAGCTCATTGCACATCTCATTCAGGAAAACCTCCACACCCTTACTACCACACTACTGTCCTTCACTAACTCCATCTCCACTTCTCTCAATAACAACATACTAGTGTCTTCTCTCTTCCTGGACCTCTCTAAGGCTTTCAACACTGTTTCCCATAACCTCCTACTCTCCATACTTGCTTCCTTCAACCTCTCTACCTCCACTCTTAACTGGTTCTCTTCATACCTAACAAATAGAGCTCAGTCTGTCAAATGGATGTCAGCTACTTCTCTATTCCTTCCCGTTCTTACTGGAGTCCCCCAAGGCTCCATCCTGGGTCCCCTACTTTTTACCATTTTTACTAATGATCTCTTCCAATCCTGCCCCCACTCTAAACTCATACAATATGCAGATGACTCTACCATCATCTCTACCTCTGACAATCTACCTGACCTACATACCCTTACACAAGACACACTACACTCTGTCAAAAGATGGCTCACAGCTAACCAACTCCTACTTAACTCTAATAAAACTAAACTTCTATTCTTCCCAAACCCCTCTAGCACCTCAAAACTTCCTTCTCAGTTTCTTCACTAAACAACACAACTAGTCAGGTTGAGTCTCACACTAAATGTCTCAGTGTACTTATAGATGACGAACTAAAATTTGACTCCCACAACAACTGCATCAAAAGGGCCCACCAGAAACTAGGATTGCTGTACAGAAAAAAAAATTCTTTACGCAAGAATTCAAAGTATCCCTTGCTCAAGCCTACCTTCTACCTACCTTACTATATGACACCCCTATCTTTACTAACCTCAAAAAAAATTGTTAAAACAAACTTGAACTTACATATAATAAAATTGCTAGGTTTGCCACAGATCTTCCCTATCACTCTCACCACTGCCTCTCTCTAAAAAAACTACACTGGCTAGAGTTACATAATCAACTCCTTCTGCCTCAACTCCAGTTGACACATGCCATCTTACATCAACTCCTAGCCTGTCCTTCACTAGCAACTCTCATCTCCCCTTATGTACCTAATCGGGAGCTTTGGTGCTCTGACCAACACCTTCTCCAAGTATCCCAGCCTAATAAATCCATAGGAAAAAATATTTGCAGTCACACAGTCTCTACATCTTGGAACAAGCTCCCTCTCTAGATCATATCTTACCAAAACTCTCCCAATTTCAAACTAGCCCTAAAGGAATACCTACTCAACTCTTGGACCTGCCGCTGTAAAGACCCTACTTGAAGCAATTCCTCCCCTGCACTATTTACTGTATCAGACAACTCTCACCTGTATCTTTCATCCACTTATCTTGTCCTTCCCTACTCTTCTCTGACTAGACTCCATGCTTATATGTAAGACCTGCCTACATTTTAGTCCTTCTCCTATTTACTACCATACAGCTATTGCAATATATGCATTTTAAGATTATTAATGTGTCTTTTTTAAGACTGTATAAGATAAATAATATTCTCCTTGTATGTTTTAGATTACATTTGAATTTGTCACGTTTAACTAATTGGAATCTTTGTATCCAGAGCTTTTTTCCTCGGGTCTCTGCTGAAAAAGGACACCTTCCCAGCCAGAATAACCCAGTTAACAAATGGCAAATAAATAAATAATTATTATTCCCAGCTAATATCCTCTCACATGTTAAGGCCAATGATATAAAATGGCTTACACACTGCATGTTCATATTGACACAGAGGCCCTTATAAGCCTAGCCAAGAATTTTGCCCATGTTCCCTCAAAGTCAGCACCTGTTTCCCCTGTCCAGCAGGGACACAGATGGGATCTCAGGGGTATATTTTCTGTTTCCCATCCAGTCATCCAGGTTCCTCTTAAAGAGGGCCAGAGAGGTACTCTGCTTGACATGGACAGGGAGTCTATTCCACAGACAGGGGAGACTTTGGGACACAAATCTAGCCCGCCAACAAGTTCTATTAATGTCACAGACCAGGTTAAGGTCTTGCATGCTGGTTGCATGAATGGAGTTTGTCTTATGGATATGCAACAACTCAATCAAGGCTGGGTCTGAAATGGCCTTGTATGCCACACACAGGTCACCTCTGAGCAGTCTGCATGAGACTGAGTAGAGGGACAGAGTTTTTAGTTTATCTGTATAGGATAGGTGTTTGAGACCCTGGATTTTCCTGGTCAGGAATCTCTGTGGTCTCTCCAACTGCTGGATGTGCTTGGCAAGGTACATGCCGAAGGGGCACTGTACTCGATAATGGGTCTGATAAGGGAGGAGTACAGGGATGTTATGACCTCCTGTTTTAGATAACTGATGAATGATCATGAAACACAGAAAGGTAACACAGAGCTGTATATTTGTAAGCATAATTATGAAAGGTTGTGTGATCACTAACTGCTCTATTTCCAAATACAGTAAAGAGAATTAAATGTACAAATCACAGCTGATGGTTTGATAGCAGTGTACATTCTGATGCAGTTGGTTGTGTGAAGAATGACTTTCCATTTCATTTTTTAAAGCTGTCTATGTGGCCAAGAGGACTAAGGCATCCCTCCTGTTTTCTGAAGCTGTATTGGTGTGAGGGTTCAAATCCTGACATATGTAGAAATTTGTGATGTGTGCTATCAGGTTTTACAGTGCTTGTGCAGATTTTGCATATGTGTTACTTAGTTTTAGTATATTTTCCTATTTGTCCTCTTTTAATTCCAGTTTTGCACTATACGACGTGTCCTGAAAAAAACATTTGGCTAAGCTTATCTTACTTGTGTGTAATGCAACATTGTGGAAACAAGGGAGAAACAGGTTTGCTAGAAAGCAGACACCCAAAAATAGAAAACAGATACACTCAATTAATACTCTTAGCAATTGTGAAAAGCCAGCCTGGAGTATAGATGGGACCGGGGTATAGTGGCAAGCATTAGGTATTCCCCTTGCATTTGCTCACTGCTTCCCTGTGTGAAAACAGGCCTAGCTCACATGCCTGTACACTTTGTTAACCATCATGGAAATCCAATGCTCATTGTGCTATGGAATTGTATATATGACATTTTATTTATTTATTTTATTTATTTTACATTTGTTAACTGGGGGTGTCTGACTGAGCTGAATAGGCCTTTTTCAGCAGAGGCCCGGGGGAAAAAAGCTCCACAAAAAAAAATTGCAGACACATTTAGTTATTTAGACATGATCAGTATACACACAAATTACAAGAGACATGTTTTTACAGTAGTATGTGGCACATAAACAGTTACAGAGGAGAGAACAAACAAAAAAATATTAATTTTAAAAATAAAGGTAATTAATAGATTTGTGGTGTACAGCTGAAATTTGGAACATAGGTGGAATACATACATAGTACACAGGTACAGTACATACATTGTAGATTAGCCAGTGTTTGTTAGTAAGATTGAAAACTATTATCAAGTATAGATTTAGTATGTATATGTTATCCACTTTCACTAGCCTGGGGAGCAATCATGGCACTGCCAACTTTGCTTGAGATGTTGCCTGATGAGGTCTGTAAAGGAGGCTTTGGATGAAGTGTTTTGAATGCTAGTAGGGACAGAGTTCCATTCTTTAGCCACTGAACTACTATATAGTGCATCTCCAAAGCTATTGTAGCTGCTGGTGACTTCTAGTAGTAGTTTGCTTGATGATCTAAGAGGCCTTTTGGCTGAGTAATGTTGTACTAGGTTTTTGAGGGCAGGACAATTATTGGGGAGGTAATAGATAGAATGACAGAGGCAGAGCTGATTATAGGTTAGGAGGTTGGGCAGTTCAAGCCAGTGGAGCCGTCTCAAAGTAGTACAGTGATGAGTTCTATATGAGCAATTTGTAGCAAAGCGGGCAATTCTGTTATAGCAGGCTTCCATTTTGTTTAGTTCAGTTTTGTTGAGATTAGTCAGAATGGAAGATGCATAGAGTAGGGTGGATAGAAGTTGGGAGTGAGCAATGGCTGATCTTGTGTTGCTGATAAGAAATGGTTTGATATGGTAGAGTGACCCCAGTTTGGCATGTACTTTTTTAATAGTTAAGTTGAGATGACTATCAAATTTTAGGTGGGAGTCTCTGGTTATTCCTATTATTGTTGTTTATTGTCCACCTCCTTTGTATGACATAAAACTGCATGTGGAAACATTGCAAACTAAGGGCACAATATAATTTAATATAATAAAATATAATATAATATAATATAATATAAGAATATATGTTATGACAATAATAATATATGTTATTTACAATACATCCATGTGTCCCCCACCTCCATACCACCCCAAACAAGCACTACAACCCTAGGGTCTCATTATTTTTCCACACATATATCAACCACAATACAAAGTGTTATACATAATGTGTGCTCACTCATGGACAGAGCCACTTGGTGATCCTCACAACCTTGCTCTGCAAAACTCAAATAGCCAAGTATGCTCAATAAAGATACATGTGTTGTTACACAGGTAGGCTTCCAAACAGCCTACTGCTATTAGGCTACTAGCCTCAGATGACATTATGAAGCAATGTACTTAGGCAGGCCTCCCAACCACTTGTCTCCCAAATGGCCTGTCAATGTCATCTACTATAAGTTCACCTGCAGTCCTGTCAAAATCAGACTTGAGCTGTGGTGCGTGCAATAAGTACTGTGTTCTGTAGTCTGTTTGCCTTAGATAAGTATGGGTTATAGTCTCACTGCTGTCAAATAGTGGGTTGTTTTGTGTGTGTTTGTGAGCTGCTGGTGGACTTTACAGTGAGCCTTTTACAGCAACCTGTGGAACGTTGTTATCTTGTCCTAAACAGACACTGCTGATGTCATCATCTATAAAGTGTTGTCTGGCACCCTTCACTTCAGGTCGGAGGCACGGCACTTGTGCTAAGTACTGTGTTCTGCAGTGTGTGTACTTAAAAATTAAGGGTTCCATTCTCATTGCAGCCAAATTGTGTGTGTGTGTGTGTGTGTGTGTGTGTGTGTGTGTGTGTGTGTGTGTGTGTGTGTGTGTGTGAGCTGTTGCTGGAATTTATAGTCAGCTTTTTACAGAAGCCTGTGGGACACTGTTATCTTCTCCTGGACAGACACACATCTCTCATTACTACGTTATACAGTAAGCAAAAGAAGTTCCTGTCTACAAAGTGAGAACCCAGAACTAGAAGATCACCCTACTCAGCCTAATCAAGCAAATAAAACAACTTATGCAATCTCTAATTCAACCCTACTTTGCTCTTTTTTTTTCTTTCGCCCATGGCACAGCAGGGTAGGCCTGGTCCACGGGATCCACCTGCCTCCTCTCCACTGGCTATGGCACCAAGGCCCAGCACATCTGAGCTGCAACCTGGTAGCTCCCCTTGTGCAGCCCCTGCACTACCTGGCCTCTCAGGTACTTCTGCCCTGGAGGACAGCCCTGTGGTTCCCTCTGAGAGCAGTGGCAGAGGGAATGATTTTATTACCTGAGAAGAACTTCCAGGGATAGTGCATAGGATTGTGTGTTGCTCTGTGGCCACACACCTATGCCAGATGGAGACACTGCTCTCCATCATTGTACTGAATAACACAAGGAGATCCAGATGTCAGACACTACAGCCATCTGTGCAATGAGATGACAGTGATGACAGTCCAGTAGATGAGGGCTTGATTCTCACTGTCACCCAGCTTGACATCCATGGCTATGCAAGGTCCACACCTTACCCCAACTATGGTGTTCACCCACTCTTGTGTAATTCAAGGTGCCTGTCTCTTGTCTTGTATGTTCTGTCTGTCAGCAGCTGCTTCCTCACCTTGCCAAATTACCTGCTTCAGACATATATGTGTCTCTTTTCCAACATTCCTCTCTCTCTTCAAAATAAATAAATAAATAAATAAGGCACCTGTCCCAAAAAAACTGTCCCATACATCCATGTCACACATATCTACTTGATATACTTGATTTGGTCCAGTTGGCTATACAACATGATTTTATTGTTGTCACCTCTCCCTTTGGAGATGACAGTCCAAATTCAGCTAATCTTCTGTACATATGATCAGTTTTCCAGTGCACATTCTCAGTATATATCTTATATTCACAATACATACATATACTGTCCACCCCAAGCAATAAAACCCGGGGGCTCAGTAGTTTTTACACACATATATCAACCACAGTACAAAGTGTAATATATAATGTTATATGCTCCCTCATGGACAGGGCCATTCGGTGGTGCTGACAACATTGCTCTGCTAAACTCAAACATTCAACTATGCACAATAAGGATACTTGCATTTTTACACAGTTAGGCTTCTACACACCTAGGACACACTGTACAATTAGGCTACTGACCTCATATACAAACCTATGAATCTATGTGCCTATGCAGGCCTTACAACCTGTTGCCCCCCACATGGTCTGCTGATGTCATCTACCTTAAGTTCACCTGCAGCAATGTAAATGTCAGACTTGTGCTGAGGTGCTTGTGTAAAGTACTGAGTTTTATAGCCTGTATACCTTAGATACGCAGGGATTCTGTTCTCACTGCAGTCAATTGTGGGTTTGTGTGTGTGTGTATATATATGTGTGTGTGTGTGTGTGTGTGTGTGTGTGTGTGTGTGTGTGTGTGTGTGTGTAGAGTAGATGTGCTATCCTACAGTTACTTCTTCAATGGCTTGCTATTGATTTCATTCTTGCAGAAGCCTACACATCCATTTCCTACAGAACTCCCAACCTCTTGTCTCCCACATGGTCTGCTGATGTCACCCACTATAAATTGACCTGCAGACATACAAAAGTCAGAAGTGTACTGTGGCTCTTGCATATAGTATTTTGGTTTTCAGTCTGTGTACATAAACAGGTAGGAGTTCTGTTCTCACTGCAGTCAACTGCATGTGTTTGACAGATATTATTTGATATTACAGAGATCCTTTTACACCAGCATGTGGGACAATGTTATTACCAAATGCTAAACAGACAATGCTGATGTAATCAGCTATATCAGATAATTGCATATACAACCATCACACCAGGCCAGGATCAGACACTGGCATGGAGGCAAGGCAGACATCACCTTAGGTTCATAGGAAGTTACTAGGTAGAGGACTGGTGACAGGTATGCTGTGGGGTATGTCTGGGGGTATGGGGGATGAGGTTTGCCCCAAACTGTCTGGTAGCAGGTTGGCGATGTCCTCAGAGTCAATATGAGTGGTACTGTCCACTACTAGTTGAGCACAAAGCTGGACCTTCACTTTTAGATGTCTGACATAGCTAAAGAATGCCTCCTGGTTGTATTTAGCTAGGGATGCTTTTTTAGGTTTGTATGTGGCTTTAGAATACTTTTCAAGATAGCTAATTTCCCTCTTCAAGCTGTGGAGGGTGTCCTTCCTCTGCTGAGTCAGTTCCCTTTTGTTCTTAGACATTACTTTCTTCCACTTGTTGTATAACCCATGTATGCTTGATGCCCACTAGATTGGCTTGTTTTCTGTGAGGAACTTGTTTTGATCCATTCACATTCAACCAACTCTATACATTTGTATAGCTGTTTATACAGGCCATGTATGTACACCTCTGTATAGCAGTCATTGTTGACAGTGGTAGCAGGGGGTATGCAGCTCTTTATGGCATCAGTTAGTAGCTTATAATTTGCTTTGGAGAAATATTTCATCCTTTCTGCTCTTCAGGGGCTGTCTGGTATGATTTTGAATGAATGAGACTGAATTGTGATCTGACCATTACCAGGGTGCCAACACACAGGAGTTAGTGCAGAGAACCACTATGTTGGTCAGTATTAAGTCTAGGACATAAAAGCCCCTTCTGAGGGTACAAACTATCTGTGTGTTTATGCATATATACGACTCCAAATCAATGGAAGTATAGTTGAAATCACACATGACCAAGGTGTTTGACTGTCTAGTGACTGACTCAATTAATTCCAAGTACACAAAGTGGTCCTTGTGGTTCAGGGTGGGGAATCTGCAGCTATCAATGATATGGAAGGGGGTTTTGCATACAGTTAGTTAGACTTGAAGTAATACTACAGAGTTATACTCTTTGACCAGTCTTGCAGTGTATTTGTCTTTAATGAAGATGTATACACCTCCACCTTTGGTTCTTTCACACTCATTTTGATGTGTGAATGCGTGGAAGACATTGTACGTCTGCATGGCCAGGGTGCTCTCTGTGGCCTTGAACCATGTCTGTGTGACTGCACAGACATGGGCATCTTCCAAGGTAAGGAGGACTTCCAGTGAGTGCAGTTTCTGATTTACATTCCTTGCATTAAGCAGCAAAACCTTCAGTTTGTCTGTGGTGGATTCTTTTACACTTACTTTACTTCTGACATTGCCTTAAAAAGGCCACTATGGGGAAAGTAAGCACCCTCATATAGCACAGTGATGTATGTCTCCAGTTATTCACTGCAACATGGACTATAACAAAGTCATAATGGTATTTGTTGAGAGACGTGAATGTGTGCATGATCTGACGGAACCTAGAACCTGTCAGGCAGCTCACTGTGACCTTCTCTTTGTCCAGCCTTGTGAGGGGGACATCTGCGTGTCTCATTGTGGAGTCGCTTATGAGCAAGCCATTTAGTTCTGAGGTGTTTTGCCTGAGGGTCTTATTGGCTGAGACACGGGTGTGTGTATACTTATGTGTAGTGGATTCTGTTGGGTCTGCACTGTATGCAGTAGGTTTACACCTGGGAGGTCTATGATCTTTAGATAGGTTTCTAGCAAGTACTTCCACATATGTGGGTTTATGTATTGTAAGCTTATGTGCAACTGGTGAATTGTATGTACTGACAACATGTTCGATATGTGGTTTGTTATGTGAGAGTATTGATTCCAAATTCATAGTATAGATACAGCTCTCATGTGTTGTATTAGTTTGTTTTAGCAGTAACTGGTTGTCAGTATACATGAGGCAATTGTTCTTTTGCATCAGGATACCCATGTACATCAGGCTGCCTGTGGACATGGTGGGAAACTGTCCATCCATTATGGAAGGTATATACTGTAGTAACTAGTGGGGAGTGGACTAGATGGAACAGGTTTTGGTGTAAGGCTAGCAAAATGTGTCTATTCTATGGAGAACTAGGGTTACTAAAATGTGCCAATGTTTCATAATGCACACCTGAGTTGCTCACAGGGCAGCAGTGCAAGCTCTGAGTATATACAGTAAACTGAGTGCAAACACTCCAAAACACAAGGCTGGAATACAAGCAAAGTTAAATTATTTTAAACAAGTAAAACAAGAGAAATGCCAACAGTGAGCCTTTTTCCAGCATTCCCCAAGTCAGATGGATTCTTGGCTGCATAGTTCTGCCACAGGGGTACAGGAGACCCTTCTTAATTTAAGAGGTCTGGTTTTAGTGCTTCAATGATACCAAACAGTCTAGATTCAGAAAGCCTGAATTGAGCCTGTGCTATTAAAGTCCTAGAAATCCAAAGTGAAGAACATTGCAATCACAACAGATGAACAAACATTTTAAATAAGGCAGCAATCCAGTAGAATACTCCACCAAGAGTGTAGACAACAAACCTTCCTAGTGTGAAATAAGTGGTCTGGAACACAAGTGCTCAAAGCAGAAATAAGACACTAGCAGAATAACAGACACAATAAGCCTTCAACCAGAAATTACCATCTTAAAAGGGTGTAGGCTATCCTCTCCTGCCACAAGAGTCTACACCACAAACCTTTCTAATGTAATTAACTGGTTTTCAAGCCAAGTACTTAAACAATAACAAATAGACTTCAAATAACAGCCACAATAAGTATTCAACCAGCGATTCCCAGCTCAGAATGGCAGAGGCTACCCTCTCCTCCCACTAGAGTGTAGACTGCAAACCTTCATAATGTAAGACAAATGGCCTGAAGCCCAAGAGCTTAAACCAAAAGTAATAGACTTAGAATCACAGTTACAAAGTAATGTGATACCGGACAGATGACAGTGACATGTCTGCTAATTTACCCACATATATAATGTCATGGTTAGTAAGCCCTGTGTTATCTTAAAGGAAAGCCCTGTAGTCCATCCAGCTGCTGCATGTGTCTGGGGAGGTTCCTGCAAAAGAGACCATTGTACTGTATTACTATTCTAATGAGTTTGATTACAGTGCTGTCATACAATCTTGAGATTTGCATGTGATGGCATATCTTATGACGTGCATGATACCTATGTATTGGAAAACATTAGAGAGAAAGGTTATAAAGTGTTGACATACATTGTAGTTCCTGACATCACAACCCTTACAAGAGAATACATAAAAAGTACTGTCATGGTGATGCTATCCACTGTATCAATTAGCAAGGCAAATATAACTGACAGGTAAAATTATCACTTCAACAACACAAAAGCAGATGCACTAGGCACTAATGAAGCTATGCACCTTGTGCATCAGACACAAAGCTTTTATATCTCTGAATCCAAAAGAGAGAAAACAGGGATATGACACAGTTATCATCTCTTGCACAGGATGCTGGGAGGGGGGCAGGAAGCCTAGGTTGACACAAACGGTTGGTGAGTGTATGTGAGGGAGAAAGGGAAGCAAGCAGGGTGTGTGTGTGTGTGTGTGTGTGTGTGTGTGTGTGTGTGTGTGTGTGTGTGTGTGTGTGTGTGTGTGTGTGTGTGTGTGTGTGTGTGTGTGTGTGTGTGTCTCTAGCGGCCTTCCATGTGAATGCAGTGTGTGAGAGTCTGCATGAACACAGCCAAGCTCACTGTTGCTCTATGTCTTGGTTTGTTGGACAGGTGTGAGCTGTGCATGGTAGAGGTGGCAGCTCATTGTTGTCATCACCAGCCTTGGGAACTGGCTCTGCCAGGAGTTGCACTGACACCTCCACGCCCAAGGTCAGATGGAGTGCTGCTGCCTGAGCATGCCAGGACCACAACCCCATGGACTGCCACATCCGGGTGTGGACAGCACACTCCCTAATAGACCAATGGAAGTACTGCCACTATGTGACTCTTATCGTGAATTGGCTTTCAGCAGATGTTGTGGCTGATCTACCCCCATGAGGATGCCATTCCCCTCCCAGCAGATATTCCATCACAGACACTGCTTGTTCCATGACCAACATCCCTCAGTCCATCATGAACACTCCTCATTCCAATGTGTCATTCATCCAATCCAGGGAATCGGCAACACAGTGGAGGCAATCATGCATGTCAGATTGTGCCACATCCACAACCCTGAGCATTTGTCTGGGGCACTTTTCTGAACTTGCCTGTGCCTCCATGATGGCCCTAAACATGCACTGAATGACACAGGAAGAGACACCTGCAGCATGTGGAGGAGGGACATCAGGCCCCCTCTGAGACCCCTATCAATCCTCCTGCGTGGCACCTTGCCAACTCTTTGGCTATGGCCAGACTCAACACCTCCACCTGCCTTATATCTGTGGGATAAGTGGACTGGCTAGGTGTAGGCCTACTGGCTATGTCTGGGGAAAAAGAAGGGGGTGGCTGGATGTCAACCTCTGTGTCAGACTCAACATGTGCACCCCTGACTATGCCTCAGTTTCACCACCATCATCATCATCATCAGTGTCTGATGAGACACTCACATCAGGTGGCACAGGGCACACATTCCCACTGTCATGATCACCTGTGATGAAAAGGGAGAAACACAGGCATACATTAATACCTGCACTACTATGGTGCAATATATGCTAAACAACTAACAGTGCTACCAGTATTACAGACAGTACAGCAAAACACACATCAGGCCTAAAATGACACAATAGATGAATAGAAATTGATCTACGGTACTGAAATAACTTGATTTGGCTTACCACCTGCAGGAGGCTATGGTGCTGGATTTCTGATTGTCCTGAAAGACGTTAAGCAAGAGGTAAGGCCACTATCATCATATTTAACAGTAAGACAGGAGGTACTACATGCACTTCACCCAATCAGCATGATGTTTTACTTAAGAATGTGGCTGACAACTCCAAACTGAGCTTATCACTGTACTTACATTCAATATCCCCTCCCCAAAAACACAAATGAGACAGAAGTAACTTTTATTTCAATTGTTTTACTATACAACAGTATTGAACTGGTCATATAACAAAACCTACCTGGAAGTTCTTCCTGGGACTGAGAAGGAGTTGCACCCACATCGAGAACATAATGTGGGCAACTTTGCTGTTAGTTGTCCTTTGTCAGAAGATTCACCAGGAATTCCTCATTGGGGGTGAAAGGTGGTTCTGCAGCAGGCCAAACCATGGTTACCCTCTGGTCTCAGGCAACTGCAGCTGCATGTCTCCATGCTGATGTGAGCATGTCAGTGGCCCTGTGATGCACCTGCTCATAAGTATGGCTGTCGCTGCCCATGGCATTTATGTTATCAATGATTTGCTGCCATATCCTTAACCTCTCTAGGAAATTGGGATGGGAAGGAAAACACCATGTTGATGTACCGCATCCACTATTATCATGTTGTCTGCCTCACCGAAGGGGTCTGTGCCTCAATGACATTTTCAGTCCTAAAATGCAACAGAATGATAATACACATAACTATCACATAACTACAAAGTAACTGTTACCAGATAAAAATGTTAAGGTAGGCAGTCAGTAGCACCCACTGGAAAAACATAACACATACGACAATTGTGAAATACTAACAACAGGCAGGATCAAAACAAGGAGAGTAGCAAGGGCAACATACCCTTGTATGTGTCATAGCAATAACTCAACTGTGCCACTCCCCAAAAGAACAGTCCATTCTAGTTTGTGACATAACAATAACTTCTCTTTGCTTCCTCCACCCACTAAAGAACAGGAACATGAACCATTTTGCTAATAAAATACACTGGAAATGCTAAACATGCATTCAAAGGACCTGTCCCTGAAACATTTGCACATATGTATCACACAGCTTACTATTTTCGTGTATTGTCAATCATTTTTACCTCTTAAATGGCTTGACAAACATGACAATGCATACATATAACAACGTAAAAGTCTTTGCTCCACATTATTCATTACTATATTCCAGCATATGCATTGTGTAGGTAAAAAAAAATGACAGCATACCTGCTGGACTTCAATACTCCTCTGTAAAGATAGCTTGGAAAATAGTTTGCTTTAATAAACATGTAGCAAGTATCTTCACCATCAGATTGGCTAGCCATACATTTGCCTTTTTATAATGGAGTAAATTATTAATGGACTGTATCTGTCTAGGCTGTGTTTCAAAGATGCTAATTACAACATAAGCAGCTGGATTGCATGCTAATCAACCAATCTGGTGCAGCTATTCATGAAGTTATAAAGCAACCATTTAAACTTCATGTTGTTTTTCCTGTGGATTTCAACAGTAGTGGAGTACAGACACAGAAGGTCTACACAAACAAAATTTTAGAAGCTACTGCTGCTGCTGCTTAACTCCATTTGTATGTGCTATAGACTGCAGGCAATGCTGCTGCTGCCAATAGGCTAGGCCAAGACAGAGAAGAGTTTTCAGGCCACATTTAACTTATCACAGCATATATGACATGGACATTGTAGAGCTCTACAGGGTGGACAGGGACACAGTACAAGAACCCTGTGACCTCTGCTGGCCTCAACACAGAGCCACAGCCTTTATCTCCCCATGTATTGGCTGTGTACTACTTGCATCACAGTTAGCCTTGAACTAACACTGTGTCAGCTGCTGTATTTAAAAGGTAAGTCCTGAACATGTACTGTATCATATAATAATATTATAACATGTCCTTGTATTTCATTGCTTAATACAGTACGCAACTTCAAGGTGGGACATTTGTGCAAAAATTAATTTCACATGTGACAGCAGAGACTTATTTTACTTGTCTGTATCCATTAGCAAGTAGTAGGCCTCAGGTCTTAAAGATTTATGCATTGATACCTCTCCAAAGTATTGATGATAACTGCATTCCCTCAGTTTAGCAACATATGTTTTAAATGGGAAATCATAACAGAGAAGTTTGAAAGTAATGAGACACATAGCAGTTTCTGGCTTCACCACCCGCACAAGATCAAAACCGCCAGGATGCAAAACACAGAGAGTAACAAGAGCAACATAGCCTTGTTTCTGCCATAACAGTAGCTTAGCCTGAGTCCAACCCCCTTCCAAGAACATTATGCCCTTGCATGTTCCATGACAGGAACCCACTTTTGCTCCCCACCCCGAAAACAACAGTCTATGCTTGTTTGTGGCAACCTTGTTCCCAGTGAATAGCCTTACGCACTTTAAGGTAAATGATATAGACTGGCTTACACACTGCATGTCTCTGAGTACTGGTCAGATAATTGATGAATGACCAAGAAACACAGAAATGTAGGACACAGCTGTATATTTGCAAGGCATAATAATAGGAGGATGTGTGATCAGTAAGTGCACTACATCCAAATATATTACATAGAATGCATTTACAAATAACAGGCCATTCCTTCATATTAGTTGCACTTGGCTGTGTGAGGAATTATATCATATATTTGCTACAAAGATTTTTGTTGGGCAAAGATGGATAAGACCCCTCCTGTTTTTGACAGTGCATTGCAGTGAGAGTTGGGATCCAGACCTATGTAGTAATGTATCATGTATACTAACAATTTCTACTGTGTATGTCATAGATTGATTTTCCGCATTTCAACTAATTCTCCATTTTTTATACTTTTTGGGGGGGAACACTGTTTGCACAATTCACCACTTAGCACAAATGGCTTTGGTATGTGCTTTTCATTTGCTGATAGAGCAGCACTGCACAAACTGAACAAATGGGACACTCATGTAGCATACAGGACCCAGACAGCCAATCACATACACAGGGTGCATTCAATTAATTCTATTGGCAATCATGCAAACACATTTCCTGGCAGCACAAACTGTTGAGCAACAAGTTTGCATGATGGTAAGTGATGCAAAACACTTTCAAATGTTGCAAATCCAGAAAGTGTGCACTCCCAGTAAGAATGATATCTGCAACTGGTGGGAAAACATCATTCCACATTGGTCTTGTTCTGTGATTTTGAGATTCTGTGCTCAGAGATGGAATGTCAAGGAGTCCAAAGTATTTGTTGGACTCCTAGCAAATGAACATGGGCCCAGGCTGTTCCAGAGGGACTGTCGTGTCTTGGATTACAAGACAGAGGCAAGGAATAGACTCGCCAAGGCTCTGACCAGTGCTATTGGTATCCCCTGCACTACTGAACAATAGTGGAACCACTACAGAGACCTCAGGATGAGGAAGAGGGATGCCCTCAACCATTTGATCAGGCAATGTAGGACTGGGGGCACCCCACAGATGTGTAAATATCACTAATAGAGACTACTTGTCAAAGTTAAAAGGTGGATATATAGTCAGGATTGGTATGCTTAATGGTATTCTGTTGTGTTCTGTTTTTGTCCACAGCCTTCACAGACTGGGCACTGAATGCATGAACCCATGCTGCTAATCTGGCATGGATGCGAGATGCATGTGGTATGTATGCATCCCAACAGTGAGGTTATTTTAGTATTAAAGGTTATGACACATATATTTGTGACTTATACTGTTGTATCAAATTGAGCATTCATTTTGTAACTGTAACAGGAAAGTATGCATGTAGTGCTCTGGAGGGCAAAACAACCGTTTGTTACACAATGGAGTCTCTTATGACCAAAATATTGGGTTGTGTATTGGTTAGACTTATGAGCTTAGACACTGAGCTGCCATAAGATGTGGCTGTATGAGTCATGGTAGGTACTGTTCTGTTACAGGATGTTTGAGATTGCTGAGGATAGTTATTGTAAGTGCAGCATCTGAGAGGCATTTAGAGTATACGAAGATTACATTTAAGAGCCTCAGCATATGTGGGGCTATCTGTCTGATCCACACTAGGTTTGACATTATGTAACTACATTTCTCACATACTGCATCAGTTTGTTTAAGAATTAGGTGATTGTTAGTAAACATGAGTAATTGCTATATTGCCTCAGGATGTCCATAGCCACCAAACTGGCTGTAGAGATTGTAGGAAAGTGGATATCCATGGTTACAGATCATTATTACATGATCTTCAAGGTGATGGTGTAACAGGGATTTATAGCTTCACACTCGTGATTAAACCACACCAACTATGGGTACATCTTCAATATGCCATGTGACCCCCCCCACACACATACTGGCCCAGGAATTAAGGAGCCTCAATCCTTACCACTAGCACCAGTGGGGGGTGTACATTGGGAGGATTACAAGTACACACACAGTATTTCCAGATGCAGCTGTCTGCATCATGTGCAATTTCCCTTAAGAGCACACAGAGAACACAGACAGGCCGGGGATGGTTTCTCCCTCTTTCTCCAAATCCCCAGTAAGACTCCCCACTGGCACAGCTACAGAGTTGAGATCTCAGCTGAGTGGCCAGGCCAAGACCTCCAGCACCCTCTCTATCCAGTCAATGCTTTGTTTCCTTGCCCAAGTAACACATACACTCTTTGAGATTTGAGTTATATAAACACACACACACACACACACACACACACACACACACACACACACACACACACACACACACACACACACACACACACACACACACACACACACACACACACTTGATAAAGGCTGGCACAGGTTTACTTGCTATGCCCCCTTCTGCTCGGACTATAAGGTAGTGATTGCTGCCACCAGCCAAATCCTTATCATCTACTTTAAGACCCTTAACAAAAGAAAGGGTATCCAATCCTTCTGTGTAATGTTAGTACTAATCCAAATGGTAATTTCACCAAGAGCAAGGCTATTAGGAGTGGCCCACAGTGTCACCAAATGAATATGCAAGTACTTTCAGAACTTAAATATGTCTCACAAATATCAGCCACAATGAATGGTTTACATATATTTAATAATAAATAATAAAAGAATAAGAAAATACTCGGTATATAATCACAGTAACATCAGAGTTCAAAATCTCTGGAAATATTTAAAACAACATTGCAAGATAGTCTCAAATACATAAATCTGAAAAGAAACTCCATGTTCTACTGTGTTTGTATCTGGGAACAAGGTTTAACTCCCGGTCTCGGTCAACCCCAGCCCACCCCATTTGAACGGCTCACAACGTTAAGGACTGCTGCAGTAAAAGAATACATTGTAACTTAACAGCAATTTAAATCAGAAAAGAAACTCCACTTTCTACTGTACTTGTATCAGGGAACAAGGTCATTATCTACATATTTATGTTACTGATCTGTAAGGGTGGAAATATTTTTACAGCTACCCTCGGGACTCCACAGCACTAGCAGGAAATGTTTAGATCCCCTAGACATTACTTCTTAGAAACCAGCATAAGTCAGGACTGTATTTTTAGTTCTTTTACAATAAACAATTAGGACTCACTCCTGTAAACTGTACAGCTGTTTCTTTACTAACAGCTCATACTTATTGGCTCTGTAGCATGGTCTGGTCAGGCCCCACATCTTTTCATTCACAAATTCCCAGTTACCTAGCAACCAGAATCACGGAAATGAGACATTAAAAGACCTCAGGTTCATGCCATTTTTTATTCAAGTGGAAAACCACGCTAGTGCTTGTGAAACCTGGTGGCACTGGTAAGATTCACTGCATATATAATTATTTAATGTAACAGTTGCCAAAAATAGCACTGGCACTTTGTATCAGTAGAAACCTGCACTGTTGCATTCTGAAGACAAGAGTGTTGACCAGTGATAGACGACATATTGTGTATCTGTTGAGTACTGTCGTAGGGCATATAGTCTACTGTTAGTATAACTTGGGTAGGTTGTTCTCAACTATCTTACAGCCAGTTTTCCCTAGCTACATGCATAACTTGGGACAAAGCATCTCCAAAACCTAAAACTATTTTTGTTACTGGGTTACCTAACTATACGCAACCTGAGACAAGATCTTAGGTCTACTGTATTACGGGCAGTGTATTTAGAGTGCTTGTATTATACCTACTGTTATTAAGAATATCTGTTAAACTGCAATGTGTTAGTGAGTAAAGTAACTACTGTAATGTAAGCTGTGACCGGTGTATGTTTAGCTCACCCAGTACTTATAGTCTTAATATGTAGAAACATAGCTAACTTACAGTAACTTCCCTTGCTATTATTTTCTAATCTTACTTTCCCTCTCCTTCCTAGGCATAACTCCCGGTCTCGGTCAACCCCAGCCCACCCCATTTGAAAGGCTCACAACGTTAAGGACTACTGCAGTAAAAGAATACATTGTAACCTAACAGTGGTTTAAATCAGAAAATAAACTCCACTTTCTACTGTGCTTGTATCAGGGAACAATGTCATTATCTACATATTTATGTGTTAGAAAAATATTCATTTTATGTATGAAGTATTAGTTAAAAGCAAAGTAGTATGTAATGCATTTTTATTATATTAATGATATGACAATTCATATGTAATTGTAAGAAGCTTCTGAAACTGCAGTGTGCTCTGACCCCTGACCCTGGCAGCTGCTAGCTCAGCGAGTTTTGATGTTTATGCTTTTCATAAGTGATTATCTGCTGGGTCAGGAAATTAAATGTGTGAAATAATGAAAATCTTCTGCTCTTTCCTGTTGGGATGATTTGGCCTTGTATATAACTTTTAGATAAACACACAGCTGTTGGGAAAGTGTTACAGGAGAACAAAGAAGTGAATTAAAGGACTGAATCTGTTATTGTATTTATACTGGCCTGAAACCTTGAAGAAGTAACTTCTACAGAAAGAGATTATATTTAACCAGGTGGCTGCAAGGCCATATTGTTACTGAGGAAAAAAACAACTTTAAACTATATGTTCAGCGTTTTTCATGAATAGAAGACTGTTAGCTGAAATGATGTAGATGTCCTGTGACTAACCACATCAGTAAAGTGGGCATAGCTATAATGTAAATGCTATAAAATATTGTGTACTTCCTGCATCATGTCAGACAAAATTCTGTACTTATGCTTTTGCCTCCTGGTGTACACTAGTAAACTTTTTAACCTGAACCTCCTGTGTATTGAAATCTTATTTTATTTAACAGTTTGGTCCTTCGCAGATGGAATTCCCTTGGTAAGCCATGAATCAGAGCCGTATCGGTGGTCGAATACTGCACAGGAGAAGTTACCGAAATGGTTCTTCTTGAGTGAAAAGACCTCCGACTGAATTGTCGTGTAAAGAGGCTGGCCACTTTCTGATCTGTGGCCGAAAAGCAGAACTTGGACTTTCTCAATATTGGAGGCTCAGGTAGGAAGACTTTTGCCTTTTTTCTGTTTTAGATCAGTTACTAGGTTACAGTAAATATTATTGTCAAGATTTGTTATGCAAATCAGGGACAAGGAATTACTGTGTATTTGGTCATAGATCAGGGTAACAGAATAAGGTAGGCAGTTATTCTAGATAAACTGTGAAAAGGTTTGAAATTTTGGTACCACGTGATAAGAAGAGTTACGTAACATTTTTTCTTAACATGGGAAATCAGTGCACTAAAACATCGCGAGACCCGCCCCTAACCGATGACGCAAAATATAAGCAGTCACAACGTTCTGATAATGTTAGGTATTATACAAAATGGGTTAACAAATATGAATTTGATGGCAAATTAGATAAATCTTCACTGGTTAAACTCCTTAAGCAACTTAAATTTGATGCAGAAGGTCAAGTAAAGAAGCAACGTCAATTAGGCATTCCTCAGGCACACAGGTGGATTGAGGAAGCAAACTGTAGGGAACAAAAGACTAAAAATTCAAAAGCGTTATTCTTAGATAAAGAAGATAATAATATAGTAATAGCAATGGCTCCTCCTCCTCCCTTGCCCCCTCCATTACCTTTTCCAGGGTATGAAATGGGTGGACAGGCTGGTCCACCTCCACGTTATCCTGAGGTCTCAGTGAGACCGAAATCATTTGTCAGAGATCCCATTGAAACTAGGTCCCGGACACGAAAAACACATAGGGACACAGAATCATATCAAACAGAGAGAAATTTACAAGATGAGAGTGAGGAAGAAATGTGCCCACTTATAGAGGTCCCAAATCCTCAGGCAGGACAAGAAGGGCAGGACCCAACTCTCTTAGTATACAGACCTTGGACACCGGAGGATATCCAGAAAGCTACTGAGGGAATTCCCCATCCAAAAGTTAATTTTACAAAATTTTTAGAAGATTTGCAGGGCATGAGGTTGAGTTACCACTTGAATGGGGAAGAAGTAGAGAAGGTAGTCAGACAAATTATAGGTCCAGATTGGCACATGATTTGTGGGAACTGGAATCCTCGTAATGCAGAATTTAAACCACTCCCACATAGTGACGCCGAACTAGACAATAGAGTGAAGGGTCTTACAGACCGAATCTCTGAGAAATGGAAACCTAGGGCAGACTGGACTTGCATTAATCAATGCATACAGCAGGAAAATGAGACAGTAGATGGATGCTATGCTAGATTATTAGAATGTTTTAATAACCATAGTGGTATGACAGTTCCTGAAAATCAAACAAATGATTCCCCATATGAACAGCAATTGAAAAATGCATTTTTGAAAGGTTGCATTGCACCTATCAGTAGCTTCATTATGAAGCATATGATAGATCATCGAACAAGTAGGCTACAAGCTCTACTTGAATATGCTAGGCATGCTGAGAGACATTTTAATAGTAAAAAGAAAAAGAAAGCACAAGTCTTCACTGCTGAAGACGGAGCTGAAGTTTTCGCGTTACAGTCAGGCAAAAGGGCAAGAAGAATGCCCAGGGAAACAAACAGTCTGATAAACGATCAGAAGATTTCGAAGAAAGGAAAAAGAGAGGTGAATGCTTTAAGTGCGGAAAGAAAGGACATCTAGCAAGGGATTGTAAACAAAATAAAAAGGCAACCACAGAAGATAAGGGGGATGAGGACTGACTATATGATAGTGAAGGTGACAGTCCGAAACCATCAGGAAAGATCAATACGCAGAAGGCAAATGTAAATGTGATAGAGGGAATAAAGGAAGTGCAACCAGATATAGAGGATGAAGAAAGTGAAATTTTAGATTTAACATTGTTGAGCCTAGAGCTCTACCTAGCTGACACAAAACCGGAAGTGACACTTCTGGTGGAGGGAAGGGAAGTCAAATTCCTGTGTGACTCAGGGGCATCACGGACCCTGATACACCCCTCCAAGTTACCGGAGTATTCTGAATCTCCTGATTATATACTAGTGAAAGCTGCAAATGGACAGCTATACTGGGAACCGCTTTCCCATGATATAGCAATAACTGATCCTGTTTCAGGCATGACTCAAAAAAGTAAGATTGTTGTTTCTGCTAAGTGTCCAGTAAACTTATTAGGAAGGGACCTTATGCAGATATTTGGCATAGCAGTAGTTCCAGCCATGCAGGGTATGGAGGCACAAAGGCAAATGGATACTTTCATGGTGCGACCGGAGGGTGAAACTTTTTACTGGTACAGCCAGGACCTAGTTACGACTGGTCCAGGGGCAGTAACCAAGGAACTGATGAACGTAGCCATCAGTAAAGTCCCCTCCCTTGACACTGATCGACAGCATTTGTTACACTGTACTCTATACTACTGTCACACACCAGGACCTGATAGAGAATATGAGCAAGAATTGTACAGAAATCGTGCAACTAGATTAGTGTTATGTACTTTGTACTGGGATACTGAGGGAAACAGTGTGGTTAGTTGTTCCTTATCTCAGGAATTCCTTGCCTTGTATAGATCTAATCGATTGCCACGTCAGTTTGACAACGAACAAAAACGTAAAATGGGCGGACTTAGGAGAGAAGGTAACAAAATGGGAGAAGCAGACTGACTTAGAACTATCAGAACAGGGAATACAAAAACAGAAGTTAAATTGGTTGACGCAGACACACCCAGCTGTACACCTGCAATCTAGCGAGGACAGCTGATTAGCATTCTTATTAGAAGAAGAAGAGAAAGTCTTATGTGAAATACCAACAACTCTTTGGTCAGCAGGCAAATCAGATGTAGGACTTATTCGAACAGCAGGACCAGTAACAATTACACCAAAGTCAGCATTCAGACCACAGAAAAGACGATACCCCTTGAGGAAAGATGCAGAAATAGGAATCAAGCCTATAATAGCAGCATTTCTCAGGGAAGGAGTACTGGTAGAATCTCCTGATTCACCATGTAATACACCCCTATTTCCTGTTAAAAAAGCAAACAGGGAATGGCGGATGGTTCAGGATTTACAAGCTGTAAATAATGCAGTAATACCCAGAGCACCCACAGTGCCAGATCCACATACTTTGTTAAATGACCTGGAGCCCCAACAAAAATACTTCTCTGTGGTAGATATCAGTAACGCTTTCTTTTCGATACCTATATATCCTGATAGTCAATACTGGTTTGCATTTACATTTCAGGGTAAAAGGTATACCTATACTAGATTACCACAGGGATACTGTGAGAGCCCAATGAAATTTGCACAAGAAATGGCTAGCAACCTGGCAGGGTTCACCCCACCAGGAGGTAGTCAAATTCTACTTTATATAGATGACATTTTGCTAGCAGCCCCTACCCAGCAACAATGCAGGGAGGATACCATAGCACTATTGAAATTTTTAGCAGCACAAGGGCACAAAGTGAACAAAAGTAAGTTACAACTTTGGAAAAAACAAGTTAGATACCTAGGATATGTAATATCCAATGAAGGTAGGATATTAGATGAGGATAGAAAAACAGCAATTTTACAAGCACCCAGACCAACAACCAAGAAGGAAATGATGTTCTTCTTGGGAACAACTAACGTTTGTCAGAGTTGGATACCAAACTATGCTTTGGAATCTGCTCCACTAACTGATCTAATATACAAAACGCCAATGGCAGCACAAGACTTATTACAATGGACACCAGAGGCAGAAACAGCTTTCTGCAGGCTAAAACAGTTGATAGCCTCTTCATTAGTTTTAGGACTTCCGAATTATCATAAACGGTTCTTCCAGACCGTAGATTGCAGACAGGGATACATGACATCAGTGCTGACGCAACAGCATGGGGATAAGCAACGCCCCATAGCTTACTATTCATCACAGTTAGACCCAGTGGCGCGATCTTTGCCCCACTGTGTACAAGCAGTGGTTGCAGCTGCAATGGCAGTACAGGCCTCGGCCTCAGTGGTGTTATTCCACCCTCTCACATTGAGAGTGCCTCATGCAGTCGCGATAATTTTACTGCAAGAAAAAGTAGCATATCTCTCTCCTGCTAGACATCTTTCATGTATGACTATACTGCTGAGCCAACCTCATATGACGATTGAATGATGCATGACATTAAACCCATCAACAATACTCCCAACTCCTGTAGATGGCACACCACACAGTTGCCTACAGGAAATCGAACAAACAACCTTACCCTGACAGGACCTCATGGATATGCCCTTGAATGATGCCGAGGTGACATATTACGTGGATGGCTCATGCAGAAGGGGTCCTACGGGAAAGAATCTAGTAGGGTATGCAGTAGTTACAGATAGTGAAATTTTAGAAGCACAACCCTTACAGCATAACTTATCTGCACAGGCAGCAGAGTTGATAGCTCTAACACGAGCTTGTACTTTAGCGAAAGGTAAATGTGTAAACATATATACTGACAGTCAGTATGCCTTCTCTACAGTACATGTTTTTGCCCAACAATGGAAAAATAGGGGAATGATAACATCTAGTGGCAAACCAATTAATCATGCGCAACTCATTTTGAACTTATTAGAGTCCATTCAGTTACCTACTAAAGTAGCTATTTGTAAATGTGTAGCTCATACGAAACAACAGGACAGAATTTCAAAAGGTAATGCGAGAGCTGACGCAGCTGCAAAGCAAGCAGCTTCAGACTCAGAAACTCTACTGATAAATGAGGAATTACAACCCACTGAGATTTTAGATCTAGAAATGTTAAAAACGATGCAGACGTTTACTACAAAAGCAGAAAAACAAAAATGGGAAAAGCGGGGAGCAATTCTTGAAAATGGACTGTACATTTCCAAGGAAAAGAAACCAATATTGCCGTCTAATTTATTTAGATATGTAGCTTTGTTGAGCCATGGGCAGTGCCATGTCTCAACAGGAGGGATGGTACAGTTAGTAAATCGAATATTCCAAACATATGGATTCACAAATTATACAAAAAAATTTTGTGCAGCATGTCATACTTGTAACAAGCATCATGCATAAGGGGCATTTAAACCCAAACAAGGAAGTTTCCTTGTACCACCATATCCATTCCATACTATCTGTATGGACTTCATAGAATTGAATAAATGTGAGGGGAAAAGATATTGTGTAGTCATTATAGATATGTTTTCTAAATGGGTAGAAGCTTTTCCAACCAAAAATCCGGATGCTGCAACAGTCGCAAAAGCCCTAGTAAAAGAAGTAATTCCTAAATTTGGCATACTGGAAAGGATTTATAGTGATAATGGTACACATTTTGTCAACCAGACAATCCAACAGCTTGGGAGATTCTTTGGAATCTCCTTAAAAAATCATTGTGCCTACCACCCACAGTCTGCAGGACTGGTGGAAAGGTACAATGGAATTCTAAAGAGCAAGCTTAGAAAGTTAGTCACTGACACTCAGAAGAATTGGGTAAGCTGTTTACCTTTGGCACTGCTGAGCATGAGAACAGTTCCAAATGCAAAAGGTTTGACCCCTTTTGAAATGGTTTTGGGAGGCATATTATGTGCCTCAGTGGAAAGCTCTCATGCCTGCAGAGCAGGAGGCTGACAGTTCATTAGCTAATTATATGAAGAAACTGTTAATGAATAAATCTGTTTTGCAGTTTAACTCTTTTTCAGATAAAAGACAGACCAAACAGGTAGAAGCAGTTTTGGAACCAGGTACCTGGATCTGGTTGAAGGTGATGAAGAGGAAGAACTGGAGTCCAAAGTAGGAGGGACCGTACCATTGTTGGCAACACCTACTGCAGTCAGAGTGGCTGAAAGAACATCCTGGGTCCATTTGACACACTGCAAACCGGTAAAGAATTTTCAACTTGATAAAAACTTTGTGACTGATACACAACAAGGGCAAAATGGCCAAGAGTAAAGCAAACAGAAAAGCAGAGCAACCCCAGAACTATTGCATAATTATTTTGTTAGCTGTGCATTTGTTGACTATAATTGTGACAATTTTTCTCTTATTGCGGTTTTTCCTGCACTCAACCACACAAGTGAAAGTGAGAAGATGTGATGAACTGTCTATAGACTGGCATCCAAATTTTAACACATACCTAGCCATGAAGCGTGTATATGCAGAGACTATGAACATTTCAAATTGCTGGATCTGTACAGCTATACCAACAGCATATGGAGGACTGTTAATGTCCGCTGTCCCTCTGGGGATAAATGAGACTTGGGAAAATTTGATTTTTGATACTGGGACTGTGAGATCACAGGACAAAATAGCATTATTTTTACCTGTCACACAAAAGGGAATTGTGTGTTTTTACAAAAATGACACTCTCCAAGTAGGGTGGAGTAATTGTAATATAACAGTGTCTTATAAATGTTACATTAAAGTCAGAAGTGGGGGTACTGTTTGTAATACTAACTATGATTCATATCTGAGTTCAATGAAAACTACATTAAATGCAGTACGAGACAATCCAGTCTTAACTAAACAATTGTCGATTATAGATAAGAAAATGTTTCATGCAGGGATAACACGTATTAGTACCAAAGTAGAAAACTGTTATTTTATTTGTGGGGAAAAAGGCATACAAATGGCTACCTGAGAATTGGTCCGGCAGTTGTTTTTTGGGTTATCTGGTTCTGGCTATAAGACATACTGCAGAATTACCTTTGGGTAAGATACGAAACGTGAGAGATGCAACCCGAAGACCTGAAGGCCCAGTCGGAAAACCTGTAAATCCAGTGGGACGGATTGAAGCTGGCTGGAAAGACCATAATTCCGTAAAGGACAAAGACAAATTGACTCATATGGACTTGAGTGACAGTGTTATATCTTGGGCAGGGATACTCCCAGCATATGGAGCAGTCAAATCAATCTGGGAGTTGAGAAAGCTGTCAAAACTTCTCGAAGTAATGAGTAACGCGACTTTTTCTGCTCTTGAATTAGTGACTGATGAACTAAATGCAATGAGAACTGTTGTACTAGAAAATTGAATGGCTCTTGACTTCACCCTAGCGGCGAGAGGTGGTACATGTGTGCTTATCAAAGAAGAATGCTGTGCTTATATTCCTGACAATCGTCATGAGATCAATAACCACCTAGAGGTAATTCAGCAAGTATCGGCCATGACTGAACCAAGCCCAAACCCACTGATGGACTTTTTCCAGAATCTGTTTGGGGGTGGGGTTCCATCCTAATGAACATTTCGATTGCTATTTGTGTGGGATTACTCTTACTGGGAGCATGTGTTTGTTGTGGAATTCCCTGCATGAAACGATTAATCAAAGATTTTATTGATGTATCTGTTACTGAAACTTTGTACCAAGATATTGAGAATGAGAAATTAATCCCAGATGAAATTCTTTCTGAAGTATAGATCAGATGACTCACCTAGCTGCAAATCCTCAGTGGGAAAGGTTAGGAGATGAAAATGACATATGCATACTTCAAAATAGAATAAAAAGTACTAATAGGGGGGAAAATGTTAGAAAAATATTCATTTTATGTATGAAGTATTAGTTAAAAGCAAAGTAGTATGTAATGCATTTTTATTATATTAATGATATGACAATTCATATGTAATTGTAAGAAGCTTCTGAAACTGCAGTGTGCTCTGACCCCTGACCCTGGCAGCTGCTAGCTCAGCGAGTTTTGATGTTTATGCTTTTCATAAGTGATTATCTGCTGGGTCAGGAAATTAAATGTGTGAAATAATGAAAATCTTCTGCTCTTTCCTGTTGGGATGATTTGGCCTTGTATATAACTTTTAGATAAACACACAGCTGTTGGGAAAGTGTTACAGGAGAACAAAGAAGTGAATTAAAGGACTGAATCTGTTATTGTATTTGTACTGGCCTGAAACCTTGAAGAAGTAACTTCTACAGAAAGAGATTATATTTAACCAGGTGGCTGCAAGGCCATATTGTTACTGAGGAAAAAACAACTTTAAAATATATGTTCAACATTTTTCATGAATAGAAGACTGTTAGCTGAAATGATGTAGATGTCCTGTGACTAACCACATCAGTAAAGTGGGCATAGCTATAATGTAAATGCTATAAAATATTGTGTACTTCCTGCATCATGTCAGACAAAATTCTGTACTTGTACGTTTTTTGCCTCCTGGTGTACACTAGTAAACATTTTAACCTGAACCTCCTATGTATTGAAATCTTATTTTATTTAACATTATGTTACTGATCTGTAAGGGTGGAAATATTTTTACAGCGACCCTCAGGACTCTGCAGCACTAGCAGGAAATGTTTAAATCCCCTAGACATTACTTCTTAGAAACCAGCATAAGTCAGGACTGTATTTTTAGTTCTTTTGCAATAAACAAGTAGGACTTACCCCTGTAAACTGTACGGCTGTTCCTTTACTAACAGCGCAAACTGATTGGCTCTGTAGAATGGTTGGTCGGGCCCCACTCCAGGCCCTGCTCTGTTTTCCTCACTTTGCTTGGTTCACTCTGCTCCCCTACCCCGCCCCCAATTCCCACATGCCCCCACTACATCTAAGCTTATACATAACCATAGTCACCTGACTACCCATCTGCACCTATCAACTGTTCCAGCTAGATTTCATTAGCTATCAAGCACATTTTTAATCTTGGAAAAACACTCCTTATCACTGGTGATATACACCCAAACTCAGGGCCCTCCTTCACTGCCCTCCTCAAAAAAGCTCAATCTGATCTAATGATCATCAATATTAACACTAAAAGTATTTCCAACAAACTCCCTGACTTACATGCTTTTATTACTCACTATTCCCCTGACATACTATTACCGAGTCCTGGCTAAAACCAAATATCCCTGGTGATGAAATTCGGGTCTATATTAGAACATCGAAGTTTTAAAATTTCGAATGTTCTAATATTGACCCCAAAACAGAGAACTTTGAAAATAGCAAAGCTGCAGAACACTGAATTATGTCCTAGGGAAAGAATTTGGTTGGCCATTTCTGTGGCTTCGCTAGTTTCATCACTGTGGTGGAAAGTTACGGGTCGGGGTCAGGTAAGTGTGCAACTGTGCAGACGTTAGGGTTAGGTGATTTAGGGTTAGGACGCGGGTGAGGTGAGTGTGCAGTAGTGGCAGACTTTAGGGTTAGGCTGGGGTAGGTGAGTTAGGGTAGGGTGCAGGTCAGGTGAGTGTGCAATAGTGATGGACCTTAGGGTTAGGGTTTGGGTTAAGGTAAGTGGATAGATAGTAGTGTATGTACAGTTTAGTGTAGGGTTAGATGTAGGATTTTAAGTTTATGTGTGTGGATTGCTGTCTTTTTGGTGTGCTTGTGTTGTGTGTGTCTTTCTCGGAACAGCAATTTTTTCCCAGGAAAAAAAATTGCTGTTCTGAGCTTTTGATGATATCATATTTCGAGATTCCAAGGTTGAGCTTATGGTGTTCGATGTTTTGGAATTTCGATAATATGATATAGACCCATGAAATTCTATCACCAGGATATAATATCTTAAGGGAATACACTAGAAAGTACAGTAGGAAAGGTGGTAGTGTAGCAATTCTATTCAAAAACACAATAAACCTCCAGCCATTTCATACCCCTTTGCCAGCATTTCAAAATGCCAAAATCATAAGCTCTATGCTACCTCTAAATAATGAGGAAAAAAATTAACATCCTCTGCAACTATATTCCTCCTGGAAATAACTCTCCAACCATAGAAGAAATCCTTCAATGGCTTAATCATAATTCCCCTCAAGAAACAATTTTATTAGGTGACCTAAATACAGACTGGCTAGCTTGCATCTCCAGCAACCCCACCAACCAAATTAACCTCTGTGGATTCACCCAACTAATCCAAGAGCCCACCAGAATAGACAAAAAACCCCCCCAAAAACAAACTACTATTGACTGGACATTAGTGAATACCTCAGACATCACTATCAGACTGGATGTTTATCAGATGGACTTAGTGACCATCTTCCCACTTTTTTCCTAAGGAAACATACCAATATTCCAAAGCCCATAATTGCAGACACATCAGGGATGACCACAACTTAAACCTTGAGGACCTAAACAATGTTCTAAAGCAAGCCTCCAAGGACCTTAGACATAGATCAGGCAGTAGACTATTTCAACAATATGTTCATCTCAGTTCTAAATTCAATTGCACCAATCAGGAAAATAAAAGCCAAAGCAAATCGTGCTCTATGGTTAAGTAGGGACACAAGAGCCCTACTAAAATCCAGAGACAAGGCCTGGAAGCAATGGAAAAAAGACAACTCTAATCCTACCAAACAAAACTATAAACAGCTTAGGAATGTAGCCAAAAAACATACCAAATTAGATAAACAAAATTACTTTCTAGATCTCCAAAACAAATACTCAAAAAATCCCCAAAAATTCTGGCACAGCATCAACTCCTTACTTAAACCTGGCAAAATGACTACCCCTGCCACTACCCCCCTCCCCCAATAATAACAGCAAAGATATAGCTTCCCAGTTTAACTACCATTTTATTAACTCAATCCAAACTCTGTTCACCCAACTATCTAACACTGATAACCCACTGACCATGACCATAGATAGCCCTCCAAGTAACCCTACCAAAAGACCATCCTTCTTTCTCTCACCTGTTCCTACATCTAAAATTTAAAAACTCCTCCTTGCTTAAAACCAACCACACTTGCAGCAGACTGTACACCTGCTAACTTTCTGAAAATAGTAGCTGACTCCCTATCATACCCTGTCTCAATCATAATAAGCAGGTCCAGTCAGGAAGCTTATGTACCACAACTATGAAAAAAAAAACTTACATTATACTTCTTCACAAAGGTGGAAAATCCTATGATTTTTCCAGTTACCAGCTTATAGCTATTCTTTCTCCCTATCTAAGCTCCTAGAAAAATGTATACACTCACAAGTCATGCAATTCTTGAGCTCACACAATCTACTCTCCTCCACTCAACATGGATTCCGCCCTCACCATAGCACAACTACTGCTCTTCTCTCCTTCACCAATCAGGTCAGTCATCACAGAAATAATAACTATGTATCTGCTGTCTTTTTAGATCTCTCCAAAGCATTTGACATGGTCTCACACCTCAAACTACTACATGCTCTTTACTCACTATCCTTTGCTTCCCCTACTATTTCCTGGTCTAAAAGCTGCTTATCATATAGACAACAATCTTTTTAATGGCAAAATGAACTATCTCCTCCTCTCCCTAACTCTATAGGATTACCACAAGGCTCAATATTGGGCCCGCTACTTTTCTCTATTTTCACAAACAATCTACATACCTCCTCTAAACAAGCCACACTAATTCATTATGCAGATGATTCAGCACTTGTCTGTGCAGCCCATCTGTCACCACCCTACAAAAATTGACCCAAGAATCATACTCTGCTATTGAAAGTTGGATCACTGGCATCCAACTCATCCTCAACCCCAATAAAACCAAATTACTCTTGTTTACCCCTAATAAAATAAAAACTACTCCCTTAACTTTCCCTATCTCGTCCAGAAATGGCACTATTATTTCTCCATCAACCCATACAAAATTCCTAGGGTAGAAATTGATAATAACCTATGTTTTGATATTCACATAGCACAAACCATCCAGAAAGTTAACAAAAAATGGGAACCCTTTATAGACACAAAAACCTTCTCAGAGGTAAAGCAAGAATTATCCTAGCTCAAACTCACCTCTTATCAACACGTAAAAATGCAGTGCCAATCCAAACCAATATTAGAAAAACAGATCTGGATAAGTTAGAATCATAACAAAATTGCCAAATTTACCAACAACTCACCCTTTAGAACCCATCACTGCCAAGTACTAAAATAAATTCAATGGCTTGAATTTCCTCACTTACTAGCTTACCAACAACTGACTTGTGCCTTTAACATCATGAGCTACCCAGAGAAAATTCCAGCACTAAAACAGCTGTTAACACATCATTCTACCAATCACCATCTTCACTCATCTTAGAAACCTCTCCTCAGTATTACAGCTGCCAACAATACTGCTGGTAAAGCCCAATACTCCCATACCATAGCTAAAAATGGAATAACCTCCCCACTAATATAACCTATATAACTACAAACACAGAATTCAAAAAATTACTCAAACCACATCTCAGGAAAACTGCCCATGCATTACATGACAATCTCTCTTGACTTTTCTTCTTTTCCTCTATACAACTCTAATTCTAAGCCACACTATTCTCATAAATATATTTATACACTTCTTATAATAAGCTGCTTTGGTCATTGTATTTGTCTCACTGCCCTCTTTAGTAGCAAAATGTAAAATGTTTAAATTGTATGTAACTGCTAGGTAAAAATAGGATTTTCAGTCATGTCATTTGTACTTATATGTAACTGTTTATCTAACAATATCTCATTTCTGCAATGCCAGCGAACCATAGATAGCTAATCTTGATTGTCTCTGTTTGCAATTAATCTGTTGTCTTTTTCATTCTTTGTATTTCTCATCTTAACTACTTACTATATGTTAATTGTGGAGCCTTTCTCCTCAGGCATCGACTGAAAATGGACCTGGTCCACTTGGATTTTCCCAGTTCACAAATGTAAAATAAAAATAAATAAAGAAAGAAAGAAAGAAAGAAAGAAAAATATGTAAGCTAAGCTTTTCTATACTCCTGACTGTATCTAAGAGAATTACTGTACCCTAGTTAACTTACAGAACAAACAAGACAGATGTGATGAGTGGGTCTTCCAGCTGATGTCAGATGAAAAGACAAATACAGAATGCTCAGTCTCTCTCTCTCAGAGACTTCCCAAATAAATATCTCAAATATTACTGCTGGGATACTTAGAGAATGACATAATTTCTTGTCATCTGACTTCAGTCCCCATGCTCAAAAACAAACATGGATGCAGCTGGTAGCATTTAGCATCTACCTGTGAAAATACATAGACCTCAGATCTTTTGGCAAATGGTGGAAGTTGTAAAATAATTTACATTCCTCCACATTTAAAGACAATACAAAAAACTTATCTAATACAGGCATTATGTCTTCTGTTGCACTGAAACTGAAAGATAACATATTTTTTATGGCCCAGCCATAAAATAATTTAATTTAAACATTCTGACATTTTGCAAGTTAATCTCCTGTGTTCCAGTTTCTCCTGTTAAAATATATACATTTAAACAGTTAGAATAGTGTATATACATTTCTGCTCAGTACTTTACAAAATATCTCTTCAGCACACGTCTGTACAATATGATATACAGTTCTAATACACATGTAACACAAGCATCTTACATGAAGCATGTTGACATTCACAAATGACACATAATTATTTATAAAATTCCAGCTAGCTGGGCTGGCAGTATCTCCTTTTGTGACATTTCTCTCCCCAAAACACTCAAGCATTTTTCAAGTGACCCTTGGGAAATGTTGCTTAAGAGTGGTGAGCCTTTCTGGGAATACAACACCCCATACCCTGTCTTGAGATTCCAGTTGCCTTGGCATTGCTGACCCCAGTACAGTGCTGCACTCCTATCATATGCCTGCAACCATAGTAATTTGGGATTAGGCTGTCTGGCTCTCTGTAGCCATAGATCCCCTCAGACTCCTCCTGCCTTGTACTACAAACACTTAGCACCAGGGCCTCCCTATCATAGTAAGGTTTCATCATGTTAACATGGTACAATTTGTGCCCCTGCCTCCTACCTAGTAGTTCTACCATGTAGTTAACATCACTGACCTTCCTTACCACCTTGTAGGGTCCCTCCCAAGCTGTCTGCAGCTTGTTGGGTCTGACAGGAATAAGAATCATAACCTGCTGCCCTACGGCATACTCTCAAGCTCTAGCATTTCTGTCATACCAGACCTTTTTCTGCTGTTGGGTTCCTGCCAGATTCTCCTGGGTCAGGCCCATGAGTTCCCTGAGCCTTGTCCTGAGGTTTAGGACATATGTCACAACAGACTCATTGTAGGATTCAGACTCACCCTCCCACTGATCGGGAATCAAATCTAGAGGTCCCATCACCCAATACCCATACAGTAACTCAAAGTTTGAAAAACCTGTGGATTCCTGAGGCATCTCTCTGCAAGCAAGCAACTGATGGGGCACATATTTGTCCCAGTCCCTCTTAAACTGGTCTACACATGCCCACAGAATGGTCTTTAATGTAGAGTTTAATCTCTCAACCAGACCATTAGTATGGGGATGGTAGCGGGTGGTCTTTAGGTGCTTCACCCCACAGCTCTCCCACAGTCAAGCCAGCAGGTCCGATATGAAATTGGCACCTTTGTCAGTCAGTATTTCTTTTGGGAAACCTACCCTGCTGAAAATCTCTAACAAAGCATTTTCCACCTTTTCTGCCTTGATGGAGGACACAGCCACCACCTCGGGGTATAGCATAATCTACTGCCACTAGGATATAGTTCTTCCCTGTGGAACTTGGGGTACTCAGTGGCCCCACAATATCCATAGCTACCCTCTGAAATGGCTCCTCAATCACAGGCAAAGGCATCAAAGGAGCCTTGACCTTGTCTCCTACTTTGCCTACCTTTTACCACTGCTCACAGGTCCTGCAGTACCCTGTTACATCCCTGTAAATCCAAGACCAATAAATGTTCTGCATAATACATCTGTTGGTATGCTTTATGCCCATATAACCTGCAAAGGAAATATCATGGCCTGTGGCTAGAAGTGGCAGAAGATAAGTTTTGACCACTACTAACTGCTGTATTGTGTCACCCTCTAGCCCCTCCCTCAGGGGTTCACTCTCTTTACAGTAAACTTTTGTCCCAGTATACAGATTCCCCTTTTCCTTGACAATCAAGTGCCTCACTAGCTACCTCCCTCAGCCCTTGTAAAGTAGGGTCTGAGAGCTGGGCCTGTCTCAATTTTCTGTTTGTAATCCTTCCCAGCTCCCCTTCCACAGGAACTCTGGTATTCCCTGACAGGGTGCCACACTGTCAGCCTGGGTACTACTACTCACCTCTGCCCTTGCAGTCAGTCTGTCCAAGGGAACATCAGTACCCACAAGCAGCTGTGGCTCACCTTCAGTCTCACTGCTACAGGGTAGCTCCCTCCCTGAAGTAACCACCATATCAGTCCTAGCTTCAAGTCTGCAGTCTGTTTAAGTCCACCCTAGGCTACCAGACCCACATGCTTGTCTACAAGCCTGACTCCATGTCACTGCATGCACACAAGGTATTGCATTATCAAACTCATACCCTATCAGGACATCGGCAGGGATATCCTCAAACACACCTACTTGCTTGCTTCCTTTTCCACCCTCCCAGTCAAGGTGAACCCTAGCCAAAGTTATTTGGAATGGGGTCCCTCCTAAAGCACTGACTGGAGTAGACTGCCCAAGCAAGTAGTGCTCCTCTTTAATCACTGCAGGATTCACAATGATTAGGTCATAGGATGTGTCTCTCTTAGCAGTGGCTAGTTTCCCATCTACTAAGATAGGATATAACTTATTGTGGTAGTTTGGTACCCTTGTTGTCTTCAGACAACTTACCGCTGGCATTCTATCATTCCCACTTACTGGCTTTTCCACCTTTTGTTCCCCACCATGCCTCCGTGGACATCTATACACTACATGGCCCCACTGGTTGCATTTAAAACATTTATCCCTGGATCCTGGCCATTTTCCTGAACTAGTGGCTTCCCCTACTACTGGTAGACTCAGTTGTGGTGGTTTAGGCTACCCACTATGGGTTTGCTTAGACCCATGTGCAGCATTGGGTATCCCTTTCCTGTGCAGTGATGCCCTGCTTGCTAGGTATATGTCTCCCTTTTTCCCCAACTGCTGTATTACATTTTCTATCCACTAACCAGATTCTCATGTCCTCAGGCAAAGTGCTAAGGGCTTGTTCCCTCACCAAAAGGTCTGCAAGCCCTTGAAAAGTGGTGACCTGACACCCACTCACCCATCTATGAAAATAAGTGCTTAACTCAGCAATATAGTCACACACACTTTCATCTGCCTTGCATCTATGCTCATGAAACTTTTTAATATAAGCTTCAGGTGTTAACTTAAAACTCTCTAATAGACAATTTTTAACAGTATTATAATTTAAGCAATCAGTATCAGACAATTCAGAAACAGCAGTTCAGCTTTACCATGGATTAAGGGCTTCAGGAACCGTACCCAGAGCCCTTGGTCAACATTATTCTGTTTACATACCCTTTCAAATATACGAATAAAACTGTCAAAATTATAACCCTCTGTAAATTGTGGAAGAAATTTACTGACCTTTGTTGATTCTGGGGTTGGGGTACTCCCTTCCCTATTAACCTCCATGACTCTGGCAATGAGTCAGCATCTCCTTTTCATGTTGCCTCTGCCTCTCATTCTCTTCAGCTTCCAGATGTCTCAATCTCTCTGCTGATTCTAATGCCATCTGTTTCTCCTTTTCTTCAGCCTCCAAATGCCGCAGTCTCTCTGCTGATTCTAGTTCTGTTTGGCCTTCAGTTCAAGTCTCTTTAACTCCAGATTGCTTTTTAAGTCCTCTGTGAAAAGGTTGAACTGCCCATTTTCTTTTTTGTAAAACATTTTTATTGAAATATAGCAATACAATAATCATTCACAGAGATAAAATAAAGAAATTGTGTAACAATACAAGAAAATAGACAGAAAATTTACAACTAAAGTATTTACATAGGTGTCTATTGAATACAATTTAACATACCACTATTAAACAGTTAAAATTATACCTACGTTAGCTAAATTCTTGTCTATTAGACTTTTTAATTTGGACCACAGATTGCAAGAATAAGATGTTCTGATGGTTGTTGATTTAATAGTCATCAATTCCAAATGACATAGTTCAGTAAGAACATTTCTGAATTCTATAAACAAAGGGGAGTTTCAGCTTTCCAATTTCTAACTTTTCTAGCAGCTGCTAGTATAGACCATAATAATGCATGTTTAATTTTTAATACTGTTAGGAATTGGTGTGTTAAACAATATCAGAGATTTAGAACTGTCCATTTTGTGAGAGTTGTACATCTCCAAGGCCACCCTAGTTATCCTGGTTGCTGGTCTGTGATGGAGCTTTGCCCAAGGCTGCAATTATTTCTGCTTTAGTCAGGTTGGCATGCACCACTCCTTTGGACTGGCACATCTCAGCCAACTGGCTCTTTGTCAGCTTGCCATACTCCTTTGCTGACATCCCTTGCCTACTCTCTCTGACAAACTAAGCTAACAAAAAATAAATACAACTATTGTGATGTGAAACTCTGAATGTTCAGTGTGTGGCTGATTGAGAGCATAAACACCTTCCTTAGTGACCACTGTTTACAGGCTACAGGAATTCAATATCCACACCACTGAATCCTAATATGTAGACATCTTACCACTGCCAACCAATATATATGATGCCCCATCACTGGCACAGTAATCAAGGAGCCTCAATCCTCAGTACTGGCAACAATGGGTGATGTACATTGGGAGGATGATAAGTACACACACAGTATTTCCAGATGCAGCTGTCTGCACCAAGTGCAATTTCCCTTAAGAGCACACAGAGACCACAGTCAGTCTGGGGCTGGTTTCTCCCTCTTTCTCCAGATCCCCAATAAGACTCCCCACTGGCACAGCTGTAGAGTTGAGATCTCAGCTAAGTGGCCAAGCCAAGACCTCCAGCACCCTCTTTGTCCAGCTAGTGTTTTGTGTCTCTGCCCAGGTAGCTGACACACTCTTTGAGGTTTGAGTTACACACACACACACACACACACACACACACACACACACACACACACACACACCTGGGAAAGGCTGGCATAGGTTTACTAGCTATGACCCCCTTCTGCCAGGGCTATAAGGTAGTTATTGCTACCACCAGCCAACTCCTTATCAGCTACTTTAAGGCCCTTAACAAAGGGTGTCCAGTCTTACTGTGTAATGTTACTATTAACCCAAATGGTAATTTGACCAAGAGCAAGACTATTACGAGTGGCCCTTAGTGTCACCAAATAAATATGCAAGTACTAAAATTAAATGTGACAGTACAGTCCACTCCAAAAAGAATAGATTTAATATGTTCTAGCTCCTCGGCATTCACTGCCTTCAATGGAATAAATTATCATACTAAATACACCCTATATATACAATCAATTACATCAATAAATCAATTAATTACAACATCAATTCATTAAATGAGTACTTTCCAATTACAATAGGCATTCAAGCCATCTGGATTTAAAGTTCCAAACTTTAAAATAAATAGAGATTCTTTATATAGACGCCTCTCTTTAACATCCAAGTAATTACTTTTATCAAATTTCTCTAAAATAGTGCCCTGCAAACCACTGGGATCACCCTTATGACATTTAAAAAAATGTTGAGCCACAGGGCTTTCAAGCTTGCATTTCTTTATATCTCTCACATGTTCTTGCAAGCAAAGTTTGAAAGCCCTTTTGCTTTCCCCCATGCAAAACTTTTTGCACGGACACTTTAATGCATAAATAATACATTCAGTAGTACAACAGAAATTAGATAACACATTCAATTTCTTTCCATTAATATATTGAAAACTTTGGGCAGCCATGGTGGTGCAGTGGTTAGCATTATCACCTCACAGCAAGAGGTTCTCCAGTTTGATCCTCGGCTGGGGTGCCTTCTGTGTGGAGTCTGCATGCCCTCCCTGTGGTTGTGTGTGTTTCCCCCGGGTGCTCCGGTTTCCTCCCAAGACATGCTGCAGATGGATTGGACACTCTAAATTGGCCCTAGCTGTGAGTGTGTGCTTTCTGTGGAAGGTTGGGTGCCGGGCTGGCAACTTGACACTGTAAAACCCCACTGCCAATCATGAGCGGACAAGGTGATCCGCTGTGGTGACCCCTAACCGGGAAAAGCCAGAAGAATATATTGAAAACTTTGTACAACATATTGACAAACAATACATTTTACACACAGAACAGTTCCTAAAATCTGTAAAATATTTGATACCCTAGAGTTAGAGATTTGGAACTTGCTATGTACCAATCTATCCTTAATATTGCACCCTTTTCTAAAGGAAAATGTAGGTTTAATACATAGTTCAGCAAATTCTCTAAATCTGAGCAAGTAGCCCCGATTCTGTTTTATAATAGGAACTATTTTATCACTCAATAAATCATAGGTCATAACCATATACATGTTATTTTTTTTCTTCTTCTACAACCTGGTTATTTTCTTGAATATATTCCACTCTATTACTATACATCCTATTTGTCTTCTTCACTTTGCTCAAAGCCTCCTTTACAATTTTCTGTTCATAACCTCTCTGTATAAACCAGGGGTGGCTCATTCAATAGGACTATGGGACTGCAGCTCTCCCACCTGTAAAATGGGTCCCCCACCTGTAGAATGCATAAAATAAAGTCCCCAGTCCCCCCACCGTAGAACATATAAAAATAAAAAAATATCTCGGACTTGGCGCATGTGTGCTTAGTTCCTGACTGCTGTGTTAGGCAGACCAGAACTCCAAGCACACATGCTCAGGCATTCCTGAGCTCCAAACTGCTCAGTTAGGGAAGGAAGTTAACTCCACCTTTTCAACCCAGAGATCTGTGCGGTGACGACTGCACAAACCGGAAGGTCACCGGACTGTCACCACAAGCTGGACCAATAGCAGGAGGCTCCAGCCTCCTCACAGGAGACCAAGACCACAGCATGTGCGGGCTAGTATCGAGGACCAATCGGGCTGCTGAGTATGCATTTTGCACAGGCCAGTATGGAGGACCGATCAGGGAAACAGCATGACACCACAGCTGTAGAGTACAGGATCACATGCATGACAGGCTGTTCTGGAGACAGGTAGGTCATGATCATTGCAGATGTGTGTGTGTGTGTGTGTGTGTGTGTGTGTGTGTGTGTGTGTGTGTGTGTGTGTGTGTGTGTGTGTGAAAAGCCCCAGTTGCTTCATGGTGGTGGGTAGAGAGTAATGCTTGAACCCTGATCCTTGGGCCCAAGTGACAAGAGCCTGAATTCCCTACCCACCACCATTTCTAAAACATTTGCAGATGTTTGCCTCATATTTGTTCTGTTCCTCATAAAATCTGTGGTTTCTGTATTTCTGTTACTTAAAACAGACAGTAGTGCAGTGGTGCAGTGGTAGCAGTGTTGTCTGACAACTATGGGTCGTCTGGTTTGGGTCTTGGTTGGGGTGCCTTCTGTGTCTCTTCCGTGGGTTTGCTTTGGTGTCCTCAGTGGATGTTTGTCCCTATTTTTTGGACTGTATTCCCAATTATTGGTTTCGTGCAGGTTTTTTGTGCCAAGGTTGAGAGCTATGGTGATAACTGAACTCACTGAATATGTTTGGGGGCTGTATTCCCCCATTATTGGCTTTGTTCAGGTGTTTTATGCTAAGATGTTGACAGCTATGGTGAGAACTGAATTCACTAAATGGTAGCCATTTAAGTTTCAGTCTTCCTTTCTTTTATAAAAATAGATGATTTGGCATAGTGGTATGTTGCTCTGGCTGTTTTGCACAGGGACCTGGGTTCAATACTTGACAGTGAAATGTATGGTGGTAACACTGCATTTTATTCTAGCAACTTTCCAACATTATACAAGCAATGTTTAAAATGTGTCCCTGATTTTTGGGCTTTTGTCCTCCCCCCCCCCAATAAATTTTGGCTTTGTCCAGATTTCTTGTGCTGCAAAGTTCAGAGATACAGCTGAGTGTCGAGTAGATTTTACAAGGAGCTGAGAGCTGTAGGGGAACAAAAGTTTAGTGCTGCTTGTGCCAAATCTGCTTGCACTGTAAATAGCACAACAGGTAGAGTACTTGCTTTTGATGCAGAAGGCTGTGGGTTCTACTCCCACAATGAATAGATCCATTGCTGATACTGTACTCTGTTGTAAAGGGGATGGATGCTGCAGTCTTCTTTGACGAAGATACCTAGTAACTATGAACCTGTTATCAGTTTGCCATCCATTCTCTTTTGCGATATTACTCACATTATAATTTTGTTAATGCAACATAAACAATTTATTCCTCAAGGGCAACAGGAACATTATTTGTAGATGAAACAATGACATATAAAGTTGTTTGCTAGCTGTAACCTCTTCATTAGTTAACAGATTTCTTTAATGTGGAATTACTTAGATGGCTTTCACTTCTTCAGAGATTGTGCATATTTACTGATACTAGTGGACTGTTGAAGTTTGAGCAGACTTTTATGATGGAAATGTTCTGAATTGGGCCGTTTTGTCATTATTGGTGCATGCATTTTGTTTCATTGTTTACTGGAAAAATGTTTAAAACAATAACTTTAAAATGCCCTCTAACAACTGTACTGTATTGTACAAGAATTATAATTTAATACAGTCAGGAAGGTGTATCAAAGAGCATGTGTATGTTTCGTGTTCAAGGGGCCTATGGTTTGAAAACAGCCCAAAATTAATCTTTATCTGCCACTGGCAAAATGTATTTTCTTTGACTGTGGGTTTCAATGCTGTTTCAATGAATGTGAGTTTCAAGGGCAGAGAAGTTTTAATGCTAAGTCTATTTTCATTGTGAGACTGCATTGCTTTGTTTAGCAGATATCTATTAGGGTTTATGCTGTAAAATATAAAATAAAACTTTCAAATGAAATCCTTATCATCACAGAAGTAAAGCAGTATGCACATTACAGTGTTTATGGCAAATGGGGCGAAATAACCAAGGAATGGGACATTGGAATGGCTGCAGGGGGGATGCTCCATTCGACCATGATTTTGTGAGGGGGGGAAGGGCAGCAAATTCAGACAGCCCTGGCTGAACTATACCTGTCAACTGTCCAGAATTTTGTAGAATGAATAGATTTTTGCTTCTTATTTTTGGTTTGTTCCTCATAAAATTTGTGGTTTTCTGCCATATCATTTAGGAATGAAGTCACTAAATAATGACGGACATTGACTTTCAGACGTCATAACCTTCAGAAAAATGCATGCTAAAGTAAGACCTGTTATTCTATCAACTGTCTTAAGTTTATACAAGAGCAATTTTTAGTACTGTTTGCATGTTCCCCCAATATATTTGGCCTTGTCCAGATTTCCTGCATTAAGAGGTTGAGAGGTATGTACAAATAAATTGTTTTATAGAATTAGGAATATCCAAACCTCTCAACTGTCCCCAATTTTGGCTCAAAATATTGCTCTCCCCCTAATAATCCCTCTGCAAAATGGCAATTTTGGAAGAAAACGTGGAGGGTATACAATTATAAATAACTGTAATGATTAGACTTATAGATTACTTTTATTTCAGAAATGCATGTAGATGATCTTATTTTGTCAGCTGCTCAAGTTAACAGTACTAATTTTAAAAAGGTGTCCCTTATTTGACAGGTTCCCAGCTGTATTGTGTGGCAATTTTATATTTTTGCATAACATTTCTGATCTGTTTTTCATAAAATTGTGGTTTTCTGGCAAATAGGTAGAAAATCATTAAAGACTGAAGTTAGAAAATAATGGCAGACATTTGAGTTTCAGATTTCATACCTTCAAAAATTCATACTAATGCAAGACCTACTACTATTCTATTATCTTTCTACGTTTATAAGAGCAATATTTAAACATTGTCTTTATTTTTGGGCCTGTGTCCCACATCTATGTATGGCTTTGTCCAGATTTCTTGCTCTGAGGTTGAGAGGTATGAGTGTCAGAGCCATCACCGTTAACCAGAGACATTTCAAACTGTGACCTACTTGTTGCACCCCACTCCCCATTGTAGTGGTTCTGGATATGTCCAAGCAAGGCAAGGAGCAGTTATGCAGTGTAAGTGTGCAGAGTATTCCTCCATCCAAGGTAGACCACAAGTAGGACCGTGGCTTTTCATCTGTCCTTGATTTTGCAGAATGTTCTGGTTTTCTGTCATATTTTATACTGTTGATTTATGCTTCTTATTATTCAGAAAATGCATGCTGTTGCAATGCCCTGTCACTCTGTATTAAAGTAGCAATGCTTTAAACTTGTCGGAGATTGTAAGATGCAAGCAAGCTTTAATAAGCATACTGTTAAAGAATTACCAACATTGAAAGCCTTTTCATTGTTGCCATGCAGAGAATATTTACATAACTAGATAACGTATAAGCCTTAGGTATTGAAATGCATATGACAGTATTTGAAATAAAGGACAGGATTACAGTATTTTCAGAAGCTTATTACATTTGTTGAAGATTTGCAGTTATCTTTGCAGGCTTTACCTGTAAACTAAACAGAATGCCAATATATCAAGTGTGGTCCTTAACTTGTGCAGTAATCCTTTAAGCAATTTTTCTTGAGCTTGTTTCTTGTTCGCTGTTCATTTTTTACTTTGATCATGTGTTCCCCATGAAACAAGTAGATAGTTGTTGTCAGGCAGCAGGTCTTTTTTGGATAAGAAACATTTTTACAAGTGGAGGTATCACAGAAATTGTTACTTTCAGCATGTTACTTGGTAATTTTATAAAGCTGAATATAAATTATAATTAGAACTGCAGTGCAAGGAGAAGTGGTTTGAGTTGTGCTGCTTTTTTTATACTTGATTTTGACTGGCATTCCAGTAATGTATTTAAAAAGTCATTGATTTTTTCATGCCTCACAACCTTTGTGTTTCCATCTAGATATTAAGTAAGTTGTCATGTAGCCAATGCATTGAAATATTTTTTCTTCTACACTTCATTTTGCCTTGATTGGACTCTTGTAATGGCGGTTTGGCACCCAGGGCAGCGTATTTAATTAAAGTTCCGGTTGTTGCGGTTTTGAGCATAGCTCCACCCCTTTCTAGTTGGTCACACCTCTTCCCATTGACCCCGCCAATTCAGCTGTCTCCTGCAGCCCCCCTTTAATTTGAAGTCACCAGCCAGCACTGGTATAAACATATTTAGAGTCTTATTATGTTCAACTTCTAAATCTTCCTTGTTATTACAAAGTATTTTCATTCTTATAAACTTACCATATGATAGTGATTTTAATAAGTGAGGTGGATGGAAACTTGAGCCATGAAGGAAATTGACACCTTCAAACTTCCTATGTACAGAAGTATAAATACTTTGACCAACAAATCCTTTTAAGCTTACATCCAAAAAAAAAACACTTGCTCACCACAAGCTGAAATATCAAATGTCAATCCAAATCTATTAGTGTTAAGTTTACTTACAAATGTTTCAACCTGATCTGAACCACCTGCACATAAAAAAATAAGATCATCGATGTATCTATAATAATAAGATACATTATTAATAAAAAAGTCATCCTTTTACAAGTATTCGTTTTCCAACAAACTCATCTTAATATTAGCATACATCGGTGCATATGGTGCACCCATAGCTGTACCCTGTAATTGATGATACAAGGTCATCCCATTGAATTCAAAAAATTATGCTGTAAGCAAAAATCTAAAAGTTCAATGATATACATTGACACTGGACTATCTTCCATTGCACATTTTAGTGTCTCCAACCCATACTTGTGTTTAGTGCTTGTGTATAAGCTATTGGCATCAATCACCAGCCAATACATATTTTGTTGTTTAACAAATATTTTTTATTTTTCTCAAAAAATCAAACATATCCTGTATATATGATGACTGTTTCTAGGCAAGAAATATGCAAGTACTGTCAGAACTTAAATATGTCTCACAGATATCAGCATCAATGAACAGTTTAAATTTATTTAATAATAAATAACAAAAGAACAAGAAAATAGTCTGCATATAATCACAGTAACAGTTCAAAATCACAGGAAATATTTAAAACAACATTGCAGGACAGTCTCAAATAAATAAAGAAAAAAATCTAAACCAAGCTTTGCTATATTTCTTTTTTCACTAAATATTTTTTTTTATTATTTCAAATAAGATGTCTTAAACATTACATGAAATAAAGATAAATAACATATTTACAATTCTAAAACATTACTAACTTCAAACCATTATATAACTATTTACATTGGTGTCTATGCAAATAACATTGAAATTCTATATTATATAAAGTTAGAAACATAAGATGATATATCTTCTTCGATATTTTCAAGTATTTCCAGTACTTTCATCCAAGAGTAATAGTAAGAAGTAGATCTTTTAGTTCTGTTCTTCACTGTTAATATTTCCATGTGAGCAACTGTTGTTGTTAAAGTCTCAAATTCCTTGAACGTAGGAAGCCTCATTTTTCCAGTGTATAGTTATGATTTTACGTGAAATTGCCAATAGTGACCATAGGATTTTAGTGTCTTTTTTGGTACACAGTTTGGAATAGGAGAGTTGAATAAAATTAAAGACTTTGTTAATTGAAAATTATCATTATAAACAGTCTGAAAAAAATAATTCATGGATTTCCAGTACATATTGAGACATATACATTCATAAAAAACATGCTGCCAATCTGCTTATATCTTGGTATGGCATCTCAAACATTGATCTTCAATAGAATACATTTTGGCTAACCTATGTGGTGTATAGAAACTTCTGTGTAGATATCTCCAAGTGAATAATTGCCAGTATTTTGATAATGTAGAAAATTTGGAAGATTTTAGAATATTACTTGTTTCTTCTTCAACTGGAGGATGGTTGTTTATTAAAGTATAATAATCCCAGTATGATTTTCATGATAGTTTTTGTTTTTAACAATTTTATAGATATTAGACAAATAACCTGTACCCTGATAAGGCTGTTTTGTGATAAGAATAAGGTATTCAATGAGTTTTGGGGCTTCATGTCTAACTGAAGGTTGCATTTGTTCTATTTTATTTATAAGAAAATGCCTTAGATTTTGTAAAACAGCCAATTGTCTTTATTTATATTATAATTATAAATTATCTGTTCCTTTGTTAGAATTTTCCCTTTCTCTATAAGTTGATGCCAAAAGAGTAATGTTTCTTCTTTAAGTATATTTATTTTAGATATTTGGAATGTATCTAGAATATTTGGTGTAAAAGCTATAGGGAAAATAAGAAAAATCCAAGATTTAATATTTGGTATTTTGTTTATATATGTTCTGAACACTGAAAGTGTAGAGCTTACATAGTTTGATGGCAATTTATTAATATTATTCCTTTTCCCTAAAAAATAATATTTTAACATCCATATAAGGGGTGATGGTATTACTGTTAAGTTGTCTTGTATGTGATTATAATTGATTTCTATGTAAATCTGCTCATGGGCTTGTTTCCATATAGGTGTGTATGAATTATTTAACCATAGTGTTATGTTTTTAATAACAGATGAGGTAATATATAAATCAATATCCGTAAATTAATTCCACCATCTTCCCAATCTGGCAAATGTTTATTTAAGGCTATACGGGTTTATTTGGAAACCATAGAAAATTTAAAATTAGTTTATTGTATCTTTGAATAATATATTTGGGAGGTGGCAATGAAAAATTTTGTATTAAGTATAAAATTTTGGGAAATATGATTATTTTAATAAGATATAATCTGTCTGCTGTTGAAAAGATATATTTATTCCAGTAACAAATTGTTTGTTCTATTTTGTCTAGTATTTTATTATAGTTAAATATTAGAGAATCTGTTAATTCATTGAGTAGATTTATTCCCAGATATAATAATTCACTTTCTGTTATTATATATTTGGAAAATCTTTTGTTTATATTATTTTTTTTTACAATTACAGGGCATAATTTTAGTTTTGTTTTCATTAAATTTTAAGCCTGAAATATTTTGAAATTTATTCATGGAGTTAAATAGAGCATTCAAAGACTCATTTGCATCTGAGAGAGTTAATAGTATGTCATCAGCAAAGAGTTGGATTTTAAGGTTTAACATTTTATTAATACAAATGCCCTTTATGTTATTGTTTGATCTGATTTGATTTGCAAAGGGTTCTATGAGTAATGCAAATAACAATGGTGATAAAGGGCAACCTTGTTTAGTTCCCTTTTTATTGTTATAGGGCCTGATCTATATGATCCCAGTTTAACATATGCAGTAGATTTTTCATATAGTATTTGGATAAGATTATTAAAATTAGAAGGAAAGTTATATTCTTTTAAAACTAGTGAAAGAAAGTTCCAGTTAACCGAATCAAAAGCTTTATTAATATCTAATGAGATTACATTTAAATTTAGGACTTTATGTTTGCTATAATCTATTACTGTTAGTATTCTTTTAATATTATCTGAAGTATTTCTTCCTTTAATAAAACCTGTTTGATCTTTGTGAATTAAGAAAGGAAGAAAGTGTTTGATCCTATCTGATATAGCCATAAACATCTTGTAGTCTATATTGAGTAATGATATTGGCCTATATGAGGAACACTGTTTCTCATCTTTATCTGGTTTGATAATTGGGGATATCAATGAATATTTCCAAGAGGGTGGTATATTCAAATCTTTATTGGCTATATCATATACTTTTAATAATAAAGATATGGCTTGATTGGGTATTAATTTATACATTTCTGGTAGCATATTGTCTGGGCCAGGTGCTTTATTTGTCTTGAGCTTTTTAATTTGTGATTTTAATTCTGTCATATTGATTGGTTTGTTTATAATGTCTATTTGTTCTTGTGTTAATTTAATATGAATATTGTTTTCTAAGTATTTTTTATATCCTTAGTAGGTGTATCTTGAGTATTTATGGAATTATCAATGTTAAATTGGAGTCTGAATGCTTCTAAAATATCATTTAGTTCCGTAACTCTTTTGTTAGTATTGGGAATAAATATTTCTTTTATTTGCTTAGATTTAATTATTTTTTTGTTCTATTAGTTAAGTATCTCAGGTGTGCTGAATTAGTAGAGTATGAGTTTATTTATATCTTTTCTAAGTTAATCATAATCTTATGGTGTAGCAATTCTGTATACTTCTTATTGATTTGTGTAAGTTCTTGAACTTGAGTAGCATTACCCTTTTGTATTTCCAGTTTCAATTTATCTGCTTTGTTTTGTAAGTCTAGCATATCTTTATTCCATAACTTCCTTTTATTTATGTACCAGGATAATATCTTCCCATATGTAACTGATTTTAATGAATCCCAGACATATATTTCTGAAATATCTTCTGTGTAATTTATTTCTAGAAAGTTTTTGATTGTTTCTTCATAAAATTCTTTGAAATCTCTCAATTTTGTGATATAGGAAGGTATCCTAGTAATGGGATTTGAATAAAATGATGTAAGCTCTATCTCAAAGACTATGGCATTATGATCAGATAAAGGACAATTTATGATTTTGACTTTGTCAATTTTTGTTATTAGGTCATTGGCAACATATATTCTATCAATTCTAGAGTTAGTTTTATATCTATGAGAATAAAATGTGAAGATTAGTGAGTCTGGTTCTGCAAATTCATTTATATCTTTTAAATACAATGTATCTATAAATTTTGATAGTGCTTTAGAGATGGGTTGTTTACTTTTGGATTTAGAATCTGTATCTTTTTCATTCATTATACAGTTGAATTCTCCTGCCAATATCAGGCTACCCTTAGTTAAATGAATTATCTCTTCAAAATGCTGTTTAACTGTTTTTAATCCTAGTCCTGGGATCCAATATAGATTTACTAATGTATAGATTCTCTTATTTAACTCTATTGAAACTAGACAAAACATACCTGATGTATCTTGATGAGTAGTAATTATTTTAGGTGTTATAGTTGAGTTGAGTAGTATAGCTACTCCTCTTTTTTTGTTTTGTATTGAGAGTTTATTAGTACTGTGTAATTATTAATATTTAAGTTGTTTATATCTCTATCTAATAAGTGTGTCTCTTGTAAAAAGACTATTTGTGGTTTATGTAAGTTTATGTACTTGAATAGGCTTCTCCTTTTATTACTATTATTTAGACCATTAACATTTATGGATAAACATTTCATTTCCTAGTTTTGAGTTTGTTTTATGTGTGCGTTTATGTAAATATTGTTTATTCTTAATTCCATCTTGGATACAGAATTCAAAAAGTTTTTCTTGTATGATTTTGCATGTTTCTGAGTGACACCAAAGTGATAGAATAAAAAAAAAAAACAAAGAACTTCCAAACTTGTAATTCTTAACCTTAAAAACCATTCCCTATTGCTATGAGGTAATATACCTCTTTGTTTGGTTAGTGAATCTAACCAAACAAACTTTCTACCCTCACAAATAATATTTGGATCAGTTTCTCTTATCCTCTTAGTTTTAAATAAAGATAATTGAATAATATATTAAGATAATCTAATCAGCTAAAATATATACATATATTCTTTACTCATCTTATTGTAATTCAATAATACTTACTTCTAAGCAGGTTTCAAAAAGGTACAAATATTTAGATTAAGGTAGTATCATTTCAAAATAATTTAGGGTATTAATAAACATCATGTTAAAATCTATAACTGTATATTTCATACATCTGTTGAAAACTATTTACTGACATTACTGTATAATACAGTACCATTGTTGTGCAATTGTTTTAGACTACTCAAGTCCGAAACCAGTGTTTAAATTAATATTTGCAAAGTCATATTGGAATAAAAACATGAATAGTTCTGAAACCACATCATATTTCATGTTTAACATAAACTGAAATGCGATACAATGTATAAGTATATTAATATTTCTTTAGTAGACATTAAATATGTTCCTCTGATTGCATTTTCAGCTTTTCAAAGACAATTCCCATGGCTGGAGAGAACAAGATCACAATTTAGACAGCTCCCTTATCCAAGAGACCACTCATAATGTTGTTACCTGATTGAGTGTCTTGTTGCCAACACTTCCATCAACCCTCAGAGGGACCCTGCACAATGAAAACTGACACAGTACAGAGGTAAAACTGCAGTGCACTTGACCACACCCTCAAAGCAAACATCTATGTATATCACACATCAACTCCCACAGCTTAGACTGACACCCAACCAGTGAGTCTATCTGCTGACAACAAGTGCTGGAGATACAATCCTGACCTACTCAACACCAGTAATTCAATCCTACGACTGAACAAAAGTATACTGGAGAACACATCAAAACAATGGAATCTGCCAAGATTCAAACCATCATGTACGAAAATATTACAGGCCAAAATTCCCAACCCATTTTGCAGCAAATAGACAAAACGTATTCAAACCATGGGGTAACACCTTTACCATGTCAAAAAGGTGTCCAAGAAGCTTGTTTTTCCTCCAACATCGGAGGACAGCCACGATGATCCATGCACTGCAAGAGTACCATTTTATCCTGGCAATTGCTTCACGACTGTATATAGAAACATTTAATCCAAATCATTAACTGGCACCACAACAATATTTCTCAGAAAAGCTGACAGCCAATGACCAGACAGAACGCATCATTGAGAGGATACATTTATCAAATGTCAAGTGCCCCAGCCATAATACAAGTGTCTCCTCAAACCAATCCCCAACGAATCTACTGCCCACCAAACTTGCAGACCAATACTGGCATCCTTTCATGCAGTCACATTGGAACACAAAAATACAGGTCCGCTGATCAGGAACAACCAGGCTCTCAACTGCCAGACAACACACCCGTCTGCAGAAAGGTCCAAGAATCATAGTTGCATTGTCAAGCATCCTTGTCCACACTAACAGTAACATGATATACCCTCATACACTAGTATTGTGTCATTCTTGATAATGTAAAAGCCAGGCAATATTATAAGAAGGGTGAAGCCACAGCCAGGCAACATAACAAGAAGAGCACAGCCGCAGTCACCATTCAGATGAGCAAATGGGAACAGCATGAGCCATCTAAGGATGGATAGCCCGTTGAGTACCTGCCACAATGCATGCCCATAATGCATGGCAACCCAGTAACAAATTAGGGTGTGGGCTAAGCCTCTCCCCCTTCCACTCAAATCAGATCCAACACAATATGTGTGTAGAACACACATGCTTTGACAAAGCCCAAAGCCACATGGGATATAAACATTGTATAATTGACACACTGGGTCAAATCCACTGTTGTTATGTTACTCATTATAGTTGTCTATACAATCATTGCTTCCACTTTCTCCATCTAGTATACCATACCGCCATTTAAATGTTTGATTTGCCAAATGCACATCCAACCTTCTTGTTGCATCCCACCTGCCCACCCGAGGGCATACCTTGGCAGCAGGACATCAGTAGTATTCTGCAGGAGCACCAGCGTGGGAAATGGCAACCCTCCCCAAAACAAACCTGTCAGTTGCTTGACATTTACTAGTTTCTTTAGAGAATTTATAAAACAGCAGTGATTTTATTTGCTGATGATTAATTTCTGCTTTTTAAAATCTGCTGTATAAAACATAGTAAGGGATAGCTAAAATGTGTGGAAATCTAAACTGATAGAAAGACAAGCAGATATATGTCCTTATCTATCAAGATGCTAGAAGACATCAGTAGCCATAAACTGAAAGTGCTTCAGAAATAAATATCTGTGTATATTTATATGAACCTTTTATATTATTTATGTTTCCTTAGAAGGAATTTAGGTTTCTGTATCTTTAAATATGAACCTAGCTTATTTTCTGACTAGACGTCAATTAGAAAGAGTCAGGGGATGGAGTGCACAAGTAAATGTGACAAGCAATAAGTAACTCAAGTTTCTAGTGATGTTTGTGGCTGTTAAATTGTCTCGAGAACCAAGCGGGAAAAGGTATGTGTTTTTCTTTTTCTTTTCCTCCTCTTATTTGGTGACAAACTCATGTAGTGTGCATGCGAGCACTCTAGTTTACGGAGTAGTGTTCACAACTGTCAAACTTTGCATTTTAAACATGCTATGCCTTATTTCTCTACAAAAGAAAAGACAACAGGATATCTAAGCTAGTCACAAGCATCTTTCAACTCCGGATGTCTGGAGCCACAACACACATGACTTATAGCCTCAAAATATCACTTAAAACATATTTTTTCACTGGACTATATCAGTATATGCATATGGGTCAAAGGCAGAACATCTTTTAAGATTATTTAAAATAGTCTTATGATACATCCTAACTGAAATACTTCATTTCAAAAGCAACACATTTCTGCCCAGCATTGACGTTTATCCAAACAGGGACAGTTTTAACTTATAAAAAGTTATGCTGTCAGGGATGTAACTGATAATAAGTTATATAGCAGCCATTACTATACCTATTAAGCAATATAACCATATACTGATTAAAATATTATGTTAATGAAGATTTTATAAAAAGAAGAGAACAAATAAAAACAACAAAACACAAAGAGAAAGTAAATAAATAAATAAATAAACTATTTGGGAACATTATTATGCATTGATTACTCTGATTAAGAATATGAAAATAATAGATGGATAATAATGAAAAATAGAGTAATGTTTAAATTATGCTTAGTATATTGATGTGATTTGAGATAAATGTATTTACATTTATGCTAATTTTGACATTTAAAATATAATTGAAAACAGTACCTGTTTTGGTGTAACTTGAAGACAGTAAGAACTTTTCTTTTGTTGTTAGTATTATTATTTAGATTTTTACAGAATATAACATATGTAAGATTATTTGTCCTTTAGTTTTTTTTCTTTTGCTCAACAGTTTTCCAATTATATACTTCAGCATTTCTCTTGTACTTATTGTCCAGTCCATAGATTCTTCATGTGTTAGGATGTTGTTGTTGGTAAGGTATTTTATTGCTGAATCTACTGTTTCAAAGATTTTTATTCCATTTGGTAGAAAAACTTTCAGTCTTGCTGGAAATAAAAGATGGACTTTCAGTTGCTTTTTCTTCAAGGTTTTATTGGTAGAAATTCTTTTCTTTTGAAACCACCTTTGTAGAATAATCATTGTCAAATCTTATTAATGAATCATTGTATTTGATGGGAGAATTTGCCCAAGCATTTCTTAATATAAGATCTTTATCTTGTGTAGCAAAAAGTCTCACAATTATAGATCTCGCCTTGTTCTTACCGGAGAAGAAGCATTTCCAGAAGCTGCTAGTGATCTATGTGCCCGTTCTATACCATATGAAAGAGCTTCAGGTATTTTTGTTACATCTGGTATCCAGGTGGTAAGAAAGTTTATCATATTGTCCCCTTCAGATTTTTCTGGTAGACCATATATTCTAATATTATTTATTCTTGTTCGGTTTTCCATATCATCAAGCTTTTCTAGTAAATATGTATTCTGTTGAAGTAAGAATTCAGTTTGTTGTTCTTCTATTTGGACTCTAGTGTCAATGTCACTTAATGACTGTTCAATAAGTGATATCTGTCCTTTCTGCTGTGTAAACATTTCTTGAAGCTGTTCCAGTTGTTGTGAGCACTTTTCTTTAAAAGTATCTATTTTATTGTCCATCTTGTCGATTTTTATTGTAAGTTCCTGTATATTTGTAATGAGAGACTGCAGTTCCTTTTTGAGAGAAGAGTCTTGTGCTGTATTCCTTAGATGACTCATGCTGTAAAGCTGATATTGGTGCTGATTTTCCAGTAATTAATTTGACAGGAATTATTCAAGTTCTGACAATAAAATTTTTCTTATAGATGCTCAGAGTTATTAGAAATAAGTTAGTAATAAAAATTTCTTCAAATTAAATATTATTTTGTAAAATTCCTGTCAGGAATTGTATTGAGGTAAGAGAGCTGAAATGAAGTGCAGCTATCAGTTCAGCATCCTAGCCACGCCCCCCTATATTTCTGACTGTATCTAAGAGAATTACTGTACTCTAGTTAACTTACTTACAGATCAAACAAGACAGATGTAGTGAGTGGGTCTTCCAGCTGATGTCAGATGAAAAGACAAATACAGAACGCTCAGTCTCTCTCTCTCAGAGAATTCTCAAATTAATATCTCATATATTACTGCTGGGATACTTGCAGAATGACATAATTTCCTTTCATCTGACTTCACTTCCCAGGCTCAAAAATAACCATTGATGCAGCTAGCAGCTTTTAGCGTCTACCTGTGAAAATATATACACCTCAGATCTTTTGGCAAATGGTGGAAGTCATAAAATAATTTACCTTCATTCACATTTAAAGGCAATACAAAAAACTTCTCTAGTATAGACATGTTGTCTTTTGTTGCAGTGAAATTGAAAGATAACATATTTCTTTATGGCCCAGCCATAAATTAATAAAATTTCAAGAATTTTTCTGAAGTTTTGCAAGTTAATATACTGTGTTCCAGTTTCCCTGTTAAAATATATACACTTAAACAGTTACAATAGTATATAAACATTTCTGCTCTGTACTTTACAAAATATGTCTGTACAATATTCCATACAATTCTAATACATCTATAACACAAGCATCTTACATGAAGAATGTTGACATTCACAAATGACACAACTATTTACAAAATTCCAGCTAGCTGGGCTGGCAGTATCTCCTTTTGTTACACTTCTATATAAATCATATTAATATTTGCAAATGGCATATAATTATTTACAAAATTCCAGCTAGCTAGGCTGGCAGGATCTCCTTTTGTGACATACCACACCAAAGTCATCGGTTATTGGTATAATGACCACATCCTAACATTTCTAACTCTTGCACACATTCTCTCATCATTCTTCCAATTTTTCCTCTTCCTCTCCTTCCTTTCCCTTTGAATATTTGTACCTCTCTTTTTCTTTCTTGTCTCTTCATTTACCCGTAAAACAATCAGTTTCCTTCTAGCACTCCATATTTCTTTTCTATCCACTTAGACATTTTCCCTTCTGCCCCTTCTCTATATTCAATATCCCTAATTCCCTAATTTGTGATTAGAGCATTTCTTAACAACCGTGGCATAGGAGAAAAGAAGCTCTGACTAAGATATGGATGCTCCAGGCTCAGTCAGTAGCCAGGGTTTGGAGGTACAGGCTGGGAGAAGAAAATTGAGATGCCTCCTTCTCTCTCTCTCTTTCTCTCTCTCTTTCTGTCTGTTAGTCTCTTGAAAAGTGATTGTGGTTACATGGTGCATGACCCAGGGGTAAGCAAATAATGTCATGAGATCACAGAGGAAACTGTGAATCTTAGAAAAAGCAATCACTTGCAAGATAACAGCTGTCATTGTACTTTCTGCCTCATGAGAACCAACTAACAGTTCCCATGACCTCAATTCTTCATTCCTCATTCATCATAAAATGCCCTAACAGTCCCTGCAGTACTTTCCTGTCCTCATGTTCCATAGCTTTAAACGGAAGAATCTGAAGCCTTTCTTTTTCCAAAGAAGGCATACCTGTCTTGTCTTTATTTTATTTTATTTGTATTTATTAAGTAGCATAGATCACTGATTCACATAGACCTTTTCTAGCCTCAGCCCAAGAGCACTATCTAGCAAAATCAGGGCTGGGGGAATCAAACCCTCAGCTACAAGAAACAATTCATTAACAGCTCAAAGTCTTAATCCTCTGCACCCAACTTCCAGACACTGCCTATCCCTCTACTTATAATTTCTTCTAAGAATGTCATCTGTAACCAATCTCTCTTCCTCTTACAAATGTTACCTATTCATTTTATATTTCCTTCATTACTGCTTTCTCAGGGTTTGTTTCCAATGCTCTTACCAAGATTTTCATTCTATATTTATTAAAAAAATAAATAAATAAGTCAGTAATTTCCAGTATCTAATTGCTTCCTTTTTCTTTGTTAGCATCAGGTTGCTTTACCTCTTATTTCACTTGTGCAGCCTTTTCCCCTTGGGCATCCCACTGAAATCATCAATTAATTTGTCCTAAATTACATTCTTCATTGCCTTATAAAAATGAAGTGGTACTTATACTCTCACACCACTTTCTCAACTGATACGTTCCCGGTCGCCTCCCTATCTCATACACTCCCTCACCATTGTCCTTGTTTTGGATTGTTTTATTATTTCTGTTACCTGCCTTACCTGATATGTCTCTATATTCCTTTACACATATTCTGTGTTCCATTCATTTATCCTTTCCTAGTTTTTATATCCCACCTGTTTCTTCTTACCCCATTTAAACTTCTTTTGTTTCTGTGCAACTGCTCATAAAACACCACTATCACATTTTCTGTCTACTTAACTTTCTTTCATTTCTTTTCTTTCAAGTTCCCTTCTCTTGATACCAATCCTTCATTTTGACATTCTTCCTTTTGTTGCTCTTAATCACTTTTCTAGTTCTTGTGGCCTATTTTGCCCATCCTTTATCATTAACTTATCTCTCTTTTCACAACTCTACTGCATCTCACCACTCTGCTCATCTTATTTTTCAATTTCCAATATCATCTGTTTCTATCTTCACTATTGTTCTCCTAGCTATATCTTGCTTTCTTCTCCATTATATTTTCCCTTATGCCATAGAAACCCATTCCTACTATCTTCTTCCTTCTTCCAGTCTTCCTTCATTTCCATATACTCAAGGTCTGATGGCTCTGTTAAGCATGTCTTTTATTTCCACTTTTTTCACATTGTTCCAGCTCTTCCCTTAATTATCTACTTCAAATATTTCTTGAGAATGTATTCTCTGTCCTTTTCTTTCTTCATTCAATTCACAATCAAATCTCGGTCATTCTCCTTTATTTGTTAGAGATTTTTATATACGTTCTTGCTGTATTCATATTCCTTCCTAATATGTTGTTTAACTTTTGTTTAACCTTGCCTCTAGTGGCTTGCTAAAACTTACACTATTATACCATAAATGAAGTGCTCAAGTGCTTCAATACTGACTGCAAAAGTAGTATCAGTATTCATTTCCATGCTAGCATTCAGAAATTCCAGTACGGAAATCAGTAGTGGTACTTCACTACTGACCAATCAGCATGCACCCCCCCAACATTTTGTACCCAGAGTGGTTACCTCCTTCATCCCACCATAACTATGCCTCTGGTTAATTCCTATGTGCTTATACAGTCCTGGGCATTCACTGCATATCACATTGTGCAAGCTGTGACATGTCTGCACAACTGTTATATATGAGCTGGCCCTACCCTCTGTATTTCCAAGAACCATGCAAAAAAACTGTATGTTCTGCAGATTGTCTATGAATTCCACAAATAAAGTAACAGTTCAGACTTAATGTAAATTGTCTATGAATTCCACTCATAAAGTAACAGTTCAGATTTAACATTTCATAGTGTTAAGTTAAGTCTGAACTGTTACTTTATGAGTGGAATTCATAGACATTCTGCAGAACATACAGGGTTGTTTTTGCACAGTTCTTGGAAATACACAGGGTAGGGTCATGTCACAGCTTGCACAATCATGGGAATATGACAGGACACTTTGTAGGAGTAGCCAGTCTTGAGATGATATATTAAATTGTATTACAATGTCCTGTCTATCTAATACATTATGTTCATTCATGCAGTGTTGCCATCATATGAAGTTTTTAGATTCCCAGATATTTAAAGTGTACTTATGCAATTTGTCAGTAATTTTTTTTGTAATACTAAGGGAAATTAATGTCTCAAACCATAGCTTGATCTCTATATTTGTAGTAATAAATTCCCTGAATGTATTAAATATAAAATTAATGGAATTTAATTTAGTAGTTTTGATATATTATACTGAAAACTAAAAAAATAGGACACACCATAACTTATTAAATTGATTGATTAGTGGAAAGTTAACTGAAGTATGACTTTTGGTTAATAATATAGTTAAATGAAAGCAAACACCTACTCTTTTTAATAAGTGCTGAGGGATCTTTTATATCCACCTGAACTACCACCAACTCAGGTAGATAGGGCCTCAGTTAATTTGTTTCATCTAAAAGACAGCATCCTCAGGATGACAGCACCCCTCCTTATGCTGCACTGTAGTGCCATTATTACCAAATTCATCCAAATGCCTGGCCTGGGAATAGAATCCACAGCCTACTGCACCAAATGAAACTATACTAACTGTTGAACTACCAAGGCTTTGAATGCAATCAGCTCTTTTGAGGCTTGAAAAGAAAGATAGAGGTCACCTTAGGATAGCTGATAGGCTGCTAAGCATAAAGTCATGCTAACCTATTGGTATAGTTGAAGGATTTAATGTCTTTAATTTTTTTTTTCGGTTAAAATCTTTGGGACCTTTCCAGTAGAGCAATATGACTGGATTTTACATACCAAAAGATTTATAGGTTCATAGGTGTTTACTAGGCTAATGACCACAAGGGCCTTTTTAAGCCTAGCCATGCATCCTAAATCTGTGACAAGTTCTATTACCCTTTATAAGTGTAAGCAGGGGCTTGGGAGATGAAACATTTACAAGGAGAGCAGGGGCCTGGAAGAAGAATCATTTAGAGGTTGTCTGCGTCCCTTAGAGACATAGGTGCGAAGCCATGGTTGAATTTCATGTTCCCCATCCGATTGTCAAAGTTACACTTGAATTCGGTTAGGGAGGAACTCTGCTTCACATGGATGGGAAGCCTGTTCTGGAGACAGGATAGTGTCTAGGATACATATCCGTCTCTCCAGCAGGTCCTATTTCTATCACAGGCAAGGTTTAAGTCTTTAGAATGGGTAATTCTGGTGCTGCTTGTTTTGCTGATATGCAGGAGGCCCATCAGAGTGGGGTCTGACAATGCCTTGTATGCCAGGCATAGATCTCTCCTCAAAAGCCTGTTGGAGACAGAATACAGGGATAGGGCCTTGAGGCAGTCTGTACAGGACATTTCACTTACACCCAGTATTCTTTTAGAGAGAAACCTCTGTGGATGTTCCATTTTTTGGATATGCCTGGTTAGGTACATGCCAAAGGAGGCATTGTACTCAGTGATAGGTCTGATGAATGCCAAATACAGTGAAACAATGGCTTACTTGGGCTTAGATGCCATATTTTGGTTATAAGTCACGCAACATAGAATGCTTTCCTCACTACTGCAGACACATGATGGACAAAGACTAGATTGCTGTCTATGTGTGTCCCCAAGTCTCTGACTACTGGGTTATCTCTAAGAGGTGTGTTGTCAATATGATAGTTACCAGGGGTGGATAACTTCCTGAATTATACTATTATGTATTTCTTGGCATTTAGTTTTAGTCCATGGCTCTGACACAAGTTGTTTGCCTTTGTCAGCCCTTCCTGGAGAACATTTGTGTCAATGTGGGATTGAATGACAGCTCATAATTTGCAGTCATCTGCAAATTCAGTCAGCCAGAGGCCATTGACATTGGCCTTGACTTCAGAGAAGGGGAACTGTATTTGATGATGGGTCTGACAACTGTGTACACTGGAAAGATGACTTCCTTGAATCTGGAATAAATTCTGTTTGAAATTACCTGGGTGAGATAGGATTTCCTGACTACAGTGGAAACTTAATGAATGAGTGAATGAGAAATAGTTGTCCAAGTAAGTGCCCATATCTTTTATGACTGAAGATGAATATCATCTACATGAAGTTGGTGTTACCCTGGAAAAGTATCTAAATATGGTCTTATTTAGTGGTTGGGTGGTACCACATGGTATAACACAGAAAATGACCAATTACAGGCCAGATTTAAACAGGAATAAGGAGATGGAGGGTTGGGTACAGGCAGGGTCAAGGTTGGTAAGGACCAAGTCAAGGATGTTAGAGCCTCTAGTGGATAGTTTCACAATTTAACATTAACAAATTTAGGAAGCATTGAGCATATTATTTTTAGAAGTGTAAGCATGCCAGCAAAACCTGGGTAATTGAAGTCTCCTTGCAAGAAAGTATTTGGTTTGATATTTAAACGCTCAATGGTGTTAAGGTAATTTCCATGATCTTTTATTGCTTCTAACAAATACAGATACTTTCCCACAATTATCCAAGCGCCTGAAGGCATGATAAGCTCTAAACCCTGACACAGAGTGAGTGATGTCATTGCACTGAAACCATGTCTCAATGACTACACAAATATGAATGTGTTCAAGTTGCAGGCCTGTCTCAGTTTCTGGCATCATTCTATTTTACCTCCTGGTTTTGAGTAGTGCCTCTGTGATGTTGTATAAATCTGAGTTGGAGTTTGCTATTTATGAAAGTCCATTAGGGAGAATCTGCCAAAAAAAGGCACTGAAATGCAGCAAAGGTTTTGTCAAATATGTGAAAGCCCTAGTATGAGAGGTATAAGCTATTCACAATGAAACAAAGTGTCTTATCTGCTATCAAATACCAAGCTGACACGTACTGTATCCCCTTATTATGGCACTAACTACATATCCAATTGTTTAAGCTGATTATCTTGTCTTGGTATCTGAGCATTTTCTGTAGTAAAGTAGGAAGCTACTCAAGACCAGTTTCTTTCTTGTCTCTAAAGGTATGTACCTCTCAAGACATCTGCAACAACTAGTAAGGCTGCAGAAATACCTCACTAAATGAATCACAGGCCTAAAGCAGATGCCCCATGCTGACCGTCTAAAAATATTCCAGCTATACTCTGTTGCATATCTTCTACTCAGAAGCGATCTCTGCTTAACATACAAGGCCATGTCAAACCCTGAGCTGTTGGACATGCTATGCTTAAAGAAATCCCAATCCCTCAAGCCATATTCTCCAGGGATCTAAACGTTGTCATCACAATGAACAAAACATGCTGGTGGGATAGGTTCCTGACCCAGAGACTCCCCAGACTCTGGAACAGACTGCCCATACATGTCAAGCAGAGCACCTCTTTGGCCCTCTTCAAAAGGAACCTTGACAATTGGATGGGAAATAGAAAATTCACCCCAGGGATCATGTCAGTCGACCTGCTAGACAGGGGTCCAGGGAAGTAAATATTGTGAGAAGAAATATCCAGGGAATTTTTATGGCTATGTTTGTATAGGCCCTAGGGCCAATAGCCTAGTACCAACCTATGAACCTATGAACCTAACATATGCATAGTAAGTTTCATCATGTTAATCTGGGTGGAACACCTCAAGTAATTCACTCCCATGAGGGCCACTACAAGACATAGTTATATTTGTCTGGTTTAAAGGCCTTAGGGACCTTGCGACATGGATCCTGGCTAAAGATATGCAGCTTGCAGTCACTCTTTTCTTGTTCAGTCTGGGGAATGTACATTATGTGTGCTTAGCTGTAGAGTCATCTGTGAATAAAACATTTCTCTCTGTGGAAGCAGACTTAGTGGGCCTTATGAGCTTGTACCTGCTTTCCTGGTAACTCTGGTGTGAGCTGTATGGATCTGCAGTAGATGTGAGTGAAGGAGTTGGGATCTTTTACAGTGTATTCTTTGGGGCTTTGGCAAATTTTCTTTATAGCCTCAGCATTAAGTCATTGTCTTACTAGTGTGTTGTGACTCATATTGTGTTGTAAAGGCTTGATTCTTACTGATGGTGGGCTGATGCAAGAGGTTTGCTTCAATGTTTATTAAATATTTATATCTCTGTCAGGTTGTAATATCAATCAGGTAAGAGTACTGAAGAGTCAAGCAGTATAAAGTAGTTGCTACACTGCCTTAAAAACACCTAATGTGACCAAACTGGTCACCAATAGTGTAAGAGCAGACTACTGAGCCATGCTGTCAGAGATTAGAGGATTAGAGATGGTCATAGTACTCACATGTTGGAGGGCGACAACAATAGTAGACCATGAAGATTGATGGATCTAGCGGTACTTAGTGAAAAGACAGAATTAGGTGTGCCAAGAATGCTGAATAGTGGTGATTCACTTATTGACTACTATCTGGCTACTATTAGTGTTGGAATCAATACCCCCTTTTGCTCTTTCTCTCACCAGAAACAAAACAGTAACACTAATTCCAAGTAGGTTCATGACAATCTGGTCATAAAGTCTTTGGTGATCAGCAGACTCGTTCCTGCTATTTCTACTATGGCTTCTACAATGCTGCAGCTTCTACAAAGTTGCAAAATGCTCTCACCAGCTTTCAACTGGTAGTTTATTCTTAAATACAAGTAAAAGAAGGCTGACTAGTAGACAATACCTATGACCAGAACCATGGCTAGATTGTCTCACAAACTTTTCTAGTTTCTTGAAATGGTGTCTTCCACAACTTTGAGTTAAGGAGCCATAAAAAGGTCTTCTCAAAGATGGAAACCAAAAAAAGCTCTTTTGTAGGAAGCAGCTTCTTGCAGTAAATTACCAAACCATAGCATTTCAGCTGTAACTGCAAATGCAGTATCATCAGAAGCTGCAACATCCTGCTGGCTTCATAAATCAGTGCAGTCCCACACCATTGGCATCTGATATTCCCCCTGACAGCTTGCACCAGGGATAGCCACCCCCATTCACCCCATCCTAGTTATGGCTCTGCCTATCACCTGATGTCTACTTAACCCAAATTTGAGAACATTAACAATGTAGAATAGTTTAAGCATTTTAACATTCCATCTAGGAATCCAATCCAGCTCTAGAAAAGTGACAAGTGGAGTACCTCAGGGTTCAATCCTGGGACCGCTCTTGTTTGGCATCTACTTCTCTGAAGTACAGGCCAACACTAAGGGACTCTGGCTGACAAAGTTTGCAGAAGACTGCAAACTGGGAGCCATTATTGAATCCCCAAATGATGTGGATATTCTACAAAAGGGCCTTACAGAAACAGATGCTTGGTGCCAGAGCCATGGGCTTAAGCTCAATGCCAAGAAATGTATAGTTATACCCTTTGGGAAAAAACATGAACCTGTGAATTACCACATAGATGGCAGTACTCTAAACACCAAAAGTGTGATAAGAGACTTAGGGACACAGGTGGACAGTGGTCTCACCTTCAATAACCACATCGCCACAACAGTCCGGAAATTCTTCTATGTGGCACACCTCATCACTAAGGGCTTTTCATCCAGAAAAAAAGAGGTCATTGTCCCACTCTACTCATCCCTCATTAGACCCATTATAGAGTACAACGCCTCATTTGGTATGTACCTCACATGACATCTGCAACAGCTGGAAAGGCCGCAGAAATACCTCACTAAAAGAATCACAGGCCTAAAGCAGATGCCCTATGCTGACCGTATAAAAAAACTCCACCTATACTCTGTCACATATCATCTACTCAGAGGTGCTCTCTGCTTAATATACAAGGCCATGTCAAACCCAGAGCTGTTGGACACGCTACACTTAAAGAAATCTCAATCTGTCAGATACACATGCTCCAGGGATCTAACCCTTGTCATCACAATGAACAAAACATGCTGGAGAGATAGGTTCCTGACCCAGAGACTCCCCAGACTCTGGAATAGACTGCCCATACATGTCAAGCAGAGCATCTCTTTGGCCCTCTTTAAAAGGAACCTTGACAATTGGATGGGAGATAGGAAATTCACCCTGGGGATCACGTCAGTCACCCTGCTAGACAGGGGTCCAGGGAAGTAAATACTGTGGGAAGAAATAGCCAATGGATTGTTATGGCTAGGCTTGTATAGGCCCTAGCCTTGTACCAACCTATGAACCTATGAACCTAGGTCATCTTTTCAAGTACAGATCAACCATGTGGTGATCAAATGCCTAATAAAACTTGGGTAGCTCTATTTAACAAGAAAAAATATATTTTTCTTTGTCGTACTAACAGTAGACAGTACCATCATCTTTCTGCTACTCTTGTATGAGGTAAGGAGCATATTATGACTTCAACAATTGGGACAAATGTTATCACAGACTGACAAGATTTTATTCTAACATGTACTTCTTTTAACTACCATGCCTTAACAGTTTCAGAATTAACTTGTCTTTCAGACAGACTGCATTGGACTTCATGAAGTCTTACTATGCCACCTGCTGTAAGGAATTTTTAATATTCATGCATCATGGGTAGTTGCATACTGTCTACAACTCCTAGATTCAGTGTTTGTGTACTTTAGTAGCAGCAAAACAAAGTAGCACATAGCAGAATAAACCATTTTGTGCAGCCACATACATCTCCCATGAATAATCTAACAAATGATAGCCAGAATTTAATTCCCCCAACCATGTTTTGAAAAATGTTAAGGTCAGCTTCAGATAAAATTAAGAAATACCTGACTATGATTCAAAATCACTTGAAACAAGCTCTCTGTTTAACTGTCAGGACTTGCAATGTTCAGCCCCCCCCCCAAAAAAAAAGCCAAAAAATGTTGGAGAAGAGCAAATATTGAATGTCACTCTTCTTGTGTAAACTTATTTTTTGGAGCACTACCTGACCATATATATTCCACCTCCAAGAGTGCCATACCTTGGAGAAAAGCAAATATTACTATATGTAAATCCGGATGCTTGCTTATTTAGACTTCACATTCCACACTCTGCATTCCAAGTCTTAACATTTTAAATGATAAGTCAGTTCAGACCACTGTCTCTAGACTCTCTTGACATCACACCTGCATCTTTCTTTACATCAATATACTTAAAGCTGCTCATTTAATTTTAGGATTCTGTGATTACATCTCTAATTACAGTACAGAAAGCTTAGTCACTAATTCATTTACACATTAAATATAGTGATGAGTCACTCCAGAAGAAAGATGAGGTGAAGAACACTCTGCTTTTGGGCTTTGATAACCCTAGTCTTTTTTCTATTAAGAATATAACACAAGTCCATCATAAAAATGTAAAGGTCTGTAATATACAAAACAGGTAGCATACTAATATAGGAACATAAGTAAGGCTGCAATAGCTTTGCACAAAAATGTATTATCATTGATTGTTTTACTCTCCATTCTTAGTTAAAGCTGTTGTAATATGGTGCTGTGATGGATATTGCTGTTGCCTTTCGATTTCAGGGTCTAGGGTTTGATTCTTCTGTCTTCATGGAGTCGCACATCTTCTTGTCTAGTTAGTATTTTCTCTAAGGATTCTGGTATTTTTCTTAAAAAATGTCACATGTTGACTGGCTACTCAAAAATATGTGTGAGTTTGCACAATTAAGCTTTTGTCCCCAGTTCTCCAATGTAAAGTCTTAGCGGGATTTATTTAGTTATCAAAATTAAATAAATCAATAGTCTCTGTTATGTTTTGTGCTCAACACTGAGGTCTCCCCTTAAGTTACTCCAGAAAAGGACTTTGGCTTAGTGGGGAATTCCACGAGTAAGAATAGGCATCCAGTAAATACACATATTCAGTGTCCTGCTGTCTTTTAATGAGCATATTCCCTGGATTTTCCCCTAGCTTTTAATTCAGCCCCTGCTGTAGTTCATCTGCCTTTCTATAACCTATGTAGGATATCACTGTCCTTTAAAAGACGAGGATTCCAGAACTTCAGTAGAAGGTGAAGCCTCATCCTTCTAGTTGAGAACGCTTACGATGCTACAACTGTGTTCCTTGTTAGTTTTTCTGTCTCCACTTTTAATATGTGGGTTAAATATCATTCTTATATTGATATGTGGGTTAAATATCATTCCTAAAAGCAGGAATAATACTCATCAGTTAAAGTTATTTGGGTATCAGAAAGAATGCATTGTTTTCCTCAGGTGCATGCCTTGTTTTAACACTCATATTTCAACCTTACCATGACGGCCCCCCTTTCCTAGCCATCTGTGCCCTGCGTTACAGAATCTTCCACTTTTGTCACTGACAAGTTGCAAGAAGTGTGATCATCTGCCCAACATATTTTCAGATCTTTTACTATATTACTCCATCCTGGTATACTGAGATAACATTATGTTCAGGAAATAGATAAATTGTCCCTTCTAGACCATTAACTAACTAACTAACTAATCAATCTATTAATTCATTAATTGTATTCATTACATTTGTAACAAGGAATGTCTGCCTAGGAAGTCACATTTTACTTGAGTCCAAGGGAGAATCACTCCAGATAAAATAGTAATAATGCAATGCAGTTTGCTATAAATGAGAAGTCACTAGATCAGGACAATGTCATAGATAAATTAATAAAGAAGCTTAAGCCTAGTACCAACCCATGATGCATTCACTGCTCACTCTACCAACACTCAGGAGTAACAGCAAAAACACTGCAGTAACACAGACTGTTAGCTAACTCTGCAACCTGTTAAACTTTTGTAGGGACTGCTTGCATAGACCTTGTCGATTCCTAAGCAAGTCTTGTCCTCGGCACACATCCATGAGTTAATTGTGAAGCTTGCACAATCATTATAAAGGAGAAGACACATTTCATATGCATGCACTAGAAGTGCTTGTCATGCTAGGCAGTTTTCAAACACAGACAGCTCCTTTTTTGTTGACATTAGCCGATGAAAATGTTTTTTATGTGGGCAAGACAAAGTGACTGATGTGTACCCAGATGCCTGAGTGTATTGGAAATATCAACAGCCAGACTGCATCTAATGCATTAGCTATGCATGTAAAATCTTGTGGTTCTGGACAGTGCTTCTTTTCAAGGGTTAGAACATGTCTGAGTGTCTTTTAGAGAAGGTAAAAAACAAATTGTTCTGCTAATAGCAAAACTCAAATGTCTTATTTTTGTGTACACCCATGACACTGTGGGATGTAATGATAATTTTAGAGTTTGACAAAACATAAATAACAAATCTTATATATTTGCACTGTGGACACTTTTTTTAACTTCTGCATTATCTGATAGTGTTAAGGTTTGTATTTTAGGTACAGGCTATAACATTACTATAATGTGGTAATTTCTGTTCCTCCCCCTCCTCCGTTTCATTACTTTTTCTGCACTGCAGTCTCTGGTACCACAGAATTCAGCTACATTTGGCTGTTGCATATAGCTCCACTAAGCTTTGAATGGCAAATAGTTTCAGGGTGTGGGACTAATTTTATTTTACCTATTTTTCTAGGAAGCAGCATTTTAAAATATATTTCTTCATGACTATAATGTGATAATATTTATTTTAAAGAGGCAAACTTTTCCTTAGTCAAATTGCAAACACACACATGCAGATTTTTTGGACCCCCTCTCCCAGCTATGATACCGGTAAGCTTTAACTGTGATGTGGGAGCAGACAACCCTGTAGGTCACAAGCAAGTAATCTGCTCCCAACTGTATTAAACTGCAAGTCCCAGACTGCTTGAAACAGAATTTGCAGAGTGAGAATAACACACTCCGTGGGCACTGGTAAACAACTACTGCAACATAATTGCATTGTATGTGTATTTATGATCTAAGTTCAAGTACCTGTTCCCTACTAAGCCGCAGCACATCACTGGGATGCCATTCCTACCCCCCCCCCAATCTGTCATGTTTGTCTAATTCCACACCACGACCCACCCCACTAAGTTTGTACTAGAGATAAAATCCCCCCACCATTGCTTTATCTTAGATTATTGTTTTAGTGGTGGCAAAAGGGTCTAACTGCTTAGTGCACTAACTCCTGTGCAAGTTAAACTAGCAGTCGGTTGACCTGCTAACTTTCTGTGAGCATTTCTGCCTAATTTTAGCTATCTTTATTGGCTAACCACCCACTTTACAAGGCTCACGTAGTCCGTAGCTTGTGTTACTTATTGCTTCTCACTGAGAATCAGAATCCAGCTTCCTATACCCCACCAGTAAGACTTTCTGTGCCCAATTACTTCACTCCCATTCCCCAGCTCTCATGATACCTTGTGAGTTTAAAAAGCAACCCTAGCATTTCCCCACTCTCTTTTGGAGCCCTCTATCCCAGCTAGGATACCTGCAAGCTTTACCGGTGATGTGCTAGTAGACAACTCAGTAGTTTGATCAATCAATTTGACTCATTTGTGCTTTTCAATATGGCAATGTTTGATGCTATTAGATAGCTCTATATTCAAAAACAAAGTAATCGCATGAAGTGAATGGTGGCTGTTAGTGCTGCTACTTTTATGCACCCAGGGCAATTGTTTAAGAGTTGATCCTGCCAAATGGATTATATTTTTTGTGCTTGAGTGATAGCTCGTACCTTGATTCTTCTAATGTATTTCCTGTTGACCAATGCACTGTAGTTTAGTTTTTATCCTGTTATGTCTGATATGACAAGCAATTAGGGCAACTGTTTTTAAGTGTTAACTGTATTCACAAGGATTGAGCGTTAGCTCGTGCCTTTCAGTAATATTATTGTATTTACTGTAGCTTAGTTTTATTTTGTTTTATTTTATGTCTGTTATGAAAAACAATTAGGACATATGTTTTCAGAAGTTGACTATATTCACAAGGATTGAGCATTAGCTTGTACCTTTTAATAATATTATTGCATTTACTGCTTGAACACTTGCATGTAACATTTTTCAGGATATACTCAAAGCTCTGAATTTGTACTGTACATCACTTTGACTTTCTGTAGTTGTTTCAGCTAGGCAATCCTGTCTCTCTACCCACATATTGATGCCACTAACCCTCTATTTATAACTGGAATGTAATTTAAATATATGTACCTATACATTTAATACCTATTGGCTATCAATAGCACTATCCCACTAGTGCCTATCTGCTTTCCAACTGCTAGTCTCTTCCCCCACCTATCCTCCTTCCTTCTACTTGCCCTCTGGTTATAATCTTCCACTCCTGGCTCCCATCCCAGTCCTACATGACCTTACTTTACCGTTGCTCTTCCTAGCTTTTTTCATATGCTTCATGTATTTTCATGTTGTGAACCTGTTGCCCCAGTGCAACCTAACCTCCCATCTCTCTCCCTCTTCACAGGTCACAAGCAAATAATCTGATCCTAACTGTATCAACCTGCAAGCCCCAGACTGCTTGAAACAGAATTTGCAGAGTAAGAATAACTCACTCCGCAGGCATTGTCAAACAACTACTGCAACATAATTGCATTGCATGTGTATTTATGATCTAAGTTCAAGTACCTGTTCCTTACTAGGATGCAGCACATGACCGGGATGCCATTCTTATCCCCTCCAAAATCTGGCCTGTTTGCCTAATTGCACACCACCCACCCCACTAAGTTTGTACTAGAGATAAAATCCCCCCACCATTGTTTTATCTTAGATTATAGTTTTAGCAGTGGCAAAAAGGTCTAACTGCTCAGTGCACTAACTCCTGTGCAAATTAAACCAGCAGTCACTTGACCTGCTAACTTTCTGTGAGTGTTTCTGTCTAATTTTAGCTAAATTTACTGGCTAACTATCTACCTTACAGGACTCACCTAGTCCATAACTTATGTTACTGATTGTTTCTCGCTAAGAATCAGAATCCAGGTTCTTACCTGCTCCAGTTGCCCTCGCTACGCTTGGGCTCAGTCCGCTCCTCTACCGTACCCCCATTCCCACACACCCCCTCTTTCATTACATTTATACCTAAGTAAGCCACACCCCCTTCTTACTCCCATCCAACAATTCACACCATATATTTATTAAGGTTAAACTACATTATAACTAAATATACCCCAACCTACCTACAATAGGGCTACCTGCCTCACCAAGAACCCTTGAACCTCCTCACATACAGTTAGCCCCACTCAACCTCCCCAGTATAGAACCAAAAACCACTTCTCCTTAAAATTCCACCTATGCATAACTAAATACTTAAAAGCCATTGTCCATACTGCATCTCAGCTACTAATCAGCAGTGACATTCACCCATATCCTGGTCCGGCAATCAATCCCATAACCCTCCCACTCCAACCCACGCCTATGATAAACTCCCAGAGGAATACAGCAGACCTTCTAATACTCAATATCAACATAAGAAGCACAGTCAACAAAATAGAGGAACTGCATGAAACCCTGTACCTATACTCTCCTGATATAGTCCTCCTCACAGAAACCTGGCTCAAGCCACATATTAATGACAATGAGTTACTTCCTCAAGAGTATAATCTACTCAGGAAAGACAGGATAACCAAATGAGGTGGTGGTATTGGCATATTATACAAAAGCAACCTTACACTAGACATTATAAGCATAAATCCCATTACATTTAATAATGCAGAGACCCTATTCACCAAAATAAAACTCAAAACTCACAAACAACTGAACATAATTGGCACATATAATTGCCCTGGCAACAACATTGACACTCTAGATTAGAGCCTTATGTTTTCAGCTAAGAAACACCAAGCATGGTTATGAAGATCAAATTACAAATACATTTTTATGCCGATTCTTTTATCAGCAAAAGACAGCATACATTGTTTTATTCCAGTCTGAGCCACATGTTTTTCCTTACTGACAGATGTTAGCATAAAGTCAATGAATTCATCTGTTTAGCTGCAATATACATTCTTATTTAAATATGGCACATGTAATTCTTATGTGAAGAATGTATCACATGTAATTCTTATGTGAAGACTGTATCATAGAAAACTGTGAAGTAAATGCTTTGTCTCAATGGAGTGATGTCTGTCTAAAAGATATGTTTACACCTGAGAATGCATCTTGCGATGACATCTTTTGCGGAGGCACTAGATACATTTTAACCCATCGAAATAAAGTTTACTAGTTTAATGACAAGAAATATGCATGCTGTGTATTCATTGTATTTGCTCCTTACTACCTTATATTAAGGTTAGTTAGACTGCACTGTTGTAATTTTCACTCTACATGGACTAATCAGTATGCTTTATTCCAGAGTTCACACTACATTTTAGTTCAAATATATTTGTAAATGGTACCCAACTGATAAGGCTTTCACCATCTTCTTCTCCTGTGGGATCTACTTCCTTCTGAGTACAAAGCTGAGCTGATGGATTGTCCTTTGTCCTTTACATTAGTTATCATCAGAGCAAACATTTGTACTTCCAGACAAATAACTTCCCTCCTCACAAACAAAGCAGTATATAAAAAGGTGAGTGTGAGGAAAGCTACAGCTTTCAGGTCAGGTCACTTCGGTCTTACAATACAGTTATAGTTAAAGAAATTATTTCTACAAGCTGTTTATGACTGTTGTACCTTCCTGTACTAATACATGAACCTTACTTCTGTTCAAGGAGACAGATTCATCAGCATTCCAGGCTGCAATAGTATCTAATTGTTTCTGAATGTAACAAACAGAGATGCATTTTTTTTTAAGAAATAAGGAAATGTAATGCAATGTAAGCAAATGGAGCTTTTCTCCCCGGGTCTCCACTGAAAATGGGTGTTACCTAGCCGGACTTTCATGGTAAACAAAGATAAATAAATAAATAAATAAATATAAATAAATGTTTCCAAGTGTCCCAGCAATCACCCATTTAGATACCAGCTAGTTATCCTGCAGTATTTTCCATTTCCCTTTCTAGGTAATATATCATTATCTCTTTTTGCACACCTGCATGTCTTATACAGGGCTGCCCTTAGATGGACTAATGAGGTAATAGCAGCAGCTTATTTATGATTTCAGACTGAGATTTATTGTTAGTGCATTATACAGCCCAATCTAGAAAGAGCAGTGGCCATGCACAAGGTGTATGCAATTCAAATAAACTATAGCAATAATCAGAATAATGGGGTATACGGTACATGGTAATGAATGCATAATGACATGGAAATGAGAAGCCCCGTGCAAAAAGGCTGCATGGATTATGCAAATAAAGGAACTTAAAATGGCAGACCAGTTCAGAAACATATGAAACGGCAGTGCTGTGCAATAGTGCATATCCATTTTGAACACTGAGATTTGCAGTGAACATGACATGACCCATGCTATGAACAGCAGCAGCAGAAGTTGCACAGCAGCCTGTGTTGGGATCTCCTGTCAACACCAGTGCCTGCACTATTGTGTGTCATGGTCATTTATACAAGTGTAGCAGATACAGACAGAATCTGTCACAACACCACTTAACATCAATAGATTTAGAACCATTTCTGAGTGGACAGGGCTGCTATAAGGGACCTAGGTGAACTGTGTTCCCCAAGTGAAATAGAGGAGCATATGTGGTATGCCAGTTCCTATGGACATAAAGATATCTGTAACATTAACCTTCTTAACTACATGGATCATTCATTGAGAGATATCACCGGTATCAGCACTGTGAATCCTAAACCTGTTCCTCAACATGGGACAGTAAGGGTGGGAGCTTGGCATAATGGTAAATGTGCTTACCTTATAGACACAAAGTGCAAGTTCTGATTCTGACATGGAGTAGTTAGCTAAGCTTAAAATGGCCCATAAGTGCAGTTAGTCTAGTAGTAACCTATGAACATTATGCTACAGCAGGGCAGCATAGGGGAGAGCCAATGCTATGCAGGTCTTCTTTCTCACCGCAATCATACTTTACACTCACCTTTCTGTGTTTATCTCTGCTTGTTTTTCTCTTTTTATACCAACTTCAACTTTTATATCAACTTCACTTCCTCCATGTTTATATAATGAACATGAATGCCACATTTTCCTGCACACCCACTATCGGTCTATTGGTTGCTGTGTTCAGATATGCTGCCAGTGCTGTGATTACTGGCCACTGGCTGCAGTTATATGTCAGTGTGTTGTGCACATGAGCATGCACTAAGCACCTTATCTACCTTAACTTTTAATAGTCATTGATTGTCTCAGCCATGCATGCTACTCAAGCACTACTACTGCCATATCATTACAGTGTCTGTTCTGTTACTGCAGTGGCTATCTTGTCTTATGTTGTCCCTAGTAACTCCTGCCTGCCCCCAACATATCTGATCAGCTCTCCAGTGCTTTGCACAGTGACATCTTGGATATTAGTAGTATTCAGACAAACAGAGCTTGTCTAGGAATCCCAGTTCCACTCTTTATGGATATCTTTAAGAGGCATCTTTATGCAAAGCAGTCCTTTACATGTATTTCGTTGTGTATTCTTCTCACAAAGACTGGCATTGTCCAAATGATCTAATAGTCAATAACAACCTGGACACTCCACTGGCATCAAACTTTAACACAAATATTTGTCCCTGTTGTCTTGCTTCAACTGCCCTATAAAATTTGCATCTTTGTTCATCATGACAAAATTTCAGTACAGATGCAATACACAAATGGCTCATCAGAATTTCAGTTTTGATGTCTACATGCCAATTTTCCCTTAAAATTTTAAATCAAGCTTAATAAAATATGAATAGTATGATCCAGTCATGTGTTGCTGAGAATTCAAGCATGTTTATAAGCATTCCAGTATTTCCCAGTATTA